>NW_006494610.1:6509954-6548658 GCF_000325575.1 Pteropus alecto
TAGGCAGAGACAAAAGGATGGACTGTGAAACAGAATCCAGCTGGACATGAAAGCAGGAACAGAAAGAAGGAAGATTTGGGGGAGTCTACCAGGAGATAAGGTCAAGGAGAATCTAACATGGCAAAAAGAGTGAAAAAGAATAGCTGTTTCATCCCTGAAGAAATTTTTATGGGAATTTGGAGTGTTTCGGATTAGAGAACATAATGAGAGGGAAGTATATATGAACAATGGTTGGAGACAAGGAGGCTAAAAGAATAATGATATAATTTTCATAAGTAGGAAAGTTAGTAAATGAAGGGGCAGTTTGAGTGGAAAGACATTGAATTGTAGATAATGAAGGATCATATAAGTCTCAGTGTTTTGTAATTCACAAGAAACAAAACAGTGGATTATCTATGTGTAAGATGTACCATCTTAGCGAAGCTGATTAAAATGAGGAAATAGGTTAGTTATCAAATAAATGGAAATAAAACACGAGAACAGAGGATTATGCCTCAGAGGGAATAGAAATCTACAGAAGACACCAAGAAAGAACGAGGAAGAGAACCAGGACAATATAATGGCATGTACTACACAGAAAAAAAAAAAAAAAAGACATTTAAAGTGGCAGGTCCAACTATGTCAAATGTAGACACAAGTTTAAAAACAATGGAGGCTGTCCTTCAGAGTCAGTATCATGGGAGGCGTGGTGTGGTGATAGCCAGGTTGTAATAGATGGTGAGTTTATGGAGAAACCTAGTGGTGAGGAGAGGACTGCCAAGGGGCCTAATGAAAATGAGCAGAGCAACACAAAGTCCTCTAAGAGTTATTGGCTATGGCAGGTGCCAAGGATACATTGTTAGCAAACCTATCAATAGATAATAGATTGCTTTTAAATAGTAAAGATGTTTTAGGGTTGAGGGCTCTTCCTGATTCCTCACTGGAGAACTTCTTAAGTTAATGGCAATAGCATTCTGTCTACCAAGGCGTGGTCCTGCCAAGTCAAGGGGAGCTCCTATGACGGACATATGGAGCCCCTTTTGTCACACAACTATGTCACTCTGAAGCTGCAAAGTAATTAATTTACCTTACATAGCTGAAAAAAAAAATACCTCGGAGAGCCTCATAAAGTATCGTTAACATTTCTATTTGAGATACAGTCTCCTTCTATACCACTAATGTCATTATGCCACATTATCTCAAATTATAGAAATAACCACACATGAGTGATTACACATGAGTCACATTGCAACTTTAGACATGCTCAAACTGACCAAGGCTTGAGAGAGCTGAGCCTGGCAGGACTTGCTAGGACCTACCACTGGGATAAAAACATGCTTGCCAGAATGGCCTTTACCACCATTGTGGTTGTGGTTGTTGCTGCTATATGCCTTTTATATTGGCAAAGGTGAATATTGCTTTTGTTTTGTAATCTCAAAGGGGAGGTCAGCCAATACAGTGTGAATCACCTTTATATTTTCATGATTCTGGGCTACATGAAAACACATATCAATTTGTTTTTGGCTAGAGGATTATATATAAGGAAAGGTAGAGGTAAGTATTGACACATTGTGGAAAATATTCTCACCTGTGTTACTTTAAATTTCACAGCAACTCTCCAAGTAACATTAGGATTATTATCTCCATTTTTACAGGGAAAACTAAAGCAGAAAATATACATAAATGCCCTAGATCACACAATTAGTAGAGTGTGGTTCCAGTATTTGAATATAGTTTTATGTGATTTTATATATGTCAAATTATATACTCACTAGTACAACAACTGTAATAAAATGTGAGTTATTTATTGAAAGCTGTATTGTGGTCTTCTTACCCTGAATCATAATTATTTATAGAAATAATGTGCAAAATGTATTATGTCACAAACAGAAAAAAAAGATATTTGAGCATTGAAGACTTAATATTTGCTAGACCGTGAGGACCTTCAGGACAAAATTTGGATTTTACTTGTTAATTTTTTAATCTCTATTAAATGGACAGCATTGTGGAAATGTAAGAAATGCTCACTTAATTGGGTAATTGTGTGTGTGTGTGTGTGTGTGTGTGTGTGTGTGTGTAAATATAGTGAAAGTAGCCCAATTGTTTAATAGAGATGCTTATAGAAGCACTGGTCATTAACACCTGGAAGGCATAATGTGAGAACCCCTGAACTAATAATGTGAGAAATGGAATTT
This sequence comes from Pteropus alecto, assembly GCF_000325575.1. Taxonomy (NCBI): domain Eukaryota; kingdom Metazoa; phylum Chordata; class Mammalia; order Chiroptera; family Pteropodidae; genus Pteropus; species Pteropus alecto. The sequence continues at coordinate 6,512,129 of NW_006494610.1, forward strand.
GTTATGTCCATTAAAAAAGAAATTAGATAAATTTGAACAATTTTTATTTTACTATAACTTAGAGTGCTATATTGAACTGGATGTTTTTCTTTTCCTAATGATTAATTGAAATCACTAGAGAAAACTCTCTTACTTTGCTCTTAAAAATACTAATATGAAATGACCTTTGAGTGAATGATATGAAGTGACCTCAAATGTAATTAAGTTCATAGCACACATACACGTATACACACACACACACACACACACACCACTCACACCCCACAGAGTTGATTTCATTAGTTAGCCCCACCCCTTCTTTCTCTGTTATATAGGTAAGACCTTCATGATTTCATTACATGATAATTAAAATGGAAAACTCAACATGATAATGGAAAGGGTTATAGGTTGGTGTTTTTCTCTTCTGGATAGCATTCCAGTGCCATTAAATTTTTTTGTTCTTGCAGGTGAAGACAGATGACAGAGTGGTTAAGATGGACCTCGGTTTACTCTTTCTAAAAGTACGCAAAATAGATGCTGGTACCTACTTTTGCCAGACAGTAGAGCATAGTTTTGTCCATACTGTCCGTAAAATCACCCTGGAGGTAGTGGAAGAGGAAAGAGTAGAGGAAATGTTTAACAAAGACTATGAAGAAGATGGGCCTCACAAGATGCCTTGTCCTGCTCATAGCAGCATCTCACAGGGAACAAAACCGTGGTACAAGGAATTCTTGCAGCTGATTGGCTACAGCAATTTCCAGAGAGTGGAAGAATACTGTGAAAAGGTATGGTGCACAGATAAGAAGAGGAAAAAGCATAAAATGTCACCTTCCAAGTGGAAGTATGCCAACCCACAGGAAAAGAAGCTCCGTCCCAAATCTGAGCACTATCGCCTGCCCAGGCATACACTGGACTCCTGATAGGGTGAAACCATTGACTGGCTTCTGAAGGATTTATGTTTGGAACCTAAAGAAATAGAAGGAAAAGGAAAAAAAAAAAAAATGAGAAACTATTCAACTTCTTTGCATTACCTAAAAGAGATTTCTGTAATACAGAAAAGACTATAGAGATGTTACGGTAAATTATTCCACATACTCATTTGGTTGGTTAAATATCACATAAAATTAACTAATTTTTAAAGTAAGTGTATTGCTTAATGGTTCACATTATATTTATCAAAAATTGACCATAGCTGTAGTCTTAAATACCTGGCTGTATTTCCATGGCAAATATTATTTTACCCTTGGAAGACTTAAGATTATTGGAAAGTTGATGAAAAAGTTAAATATTTTAATAATCACAGAAAAATAAAAATAAATGTTTTAATCTTTCTGAATTTTTCCTTTTCACCACAATGTAAAATATACACAATATCAGATACTTTAGCATTCTCATTTGAACTATCTGTACTTTTTAAATAATTATTGTATTAGTGTTGTCAAAGCCATGAGTTTTATGAAGCGGGTATATTGTAATTATTGTAAAGCATGAAAGAAAAATTGTGGTCACCTTGAGGCTTGAGAACTTCATAAAACATTTATTAAACCACATTCACAATGGTTATGTTTCATGAAGAAAACACATTTTTCAAGTTCACTCCTGTGTGAAAGAATGAAGTGAAGGTAACTTTTCAGAAAGATATCACAGAATGTCAAAACAGATGGAGTTACAGTCAGAACTGAAAACTTTTTTGCTGCCCTCTTCTGGGAGAAAAAGTATATTCTCTCTCTCTTTTTTTTTTTTTAACTGCAGTTTGTCTAGTAAAAAAATTGAAAGTAGTTTCTTTAAGCATATCTAATCTATTTCAGAAGAAAACTAAGCAAAATAAAAATGTGTTAATGTTTATGTCATGCTTGAAGATGGAAATAACATGTTATGATTAACTTATTACCTCACAATCCCAAAATGACTATATTACAGCACTGAAGCTCTATAAGAATTAAATTTCATGCCTTCTAAATAATCTTCCCTGAACTCTAGAATATATTTGAGAAACATAATGTTTTATTTACGAAAAAATATTAAAGCATTTTGCTCTGTGATCAAATTTCCCTGTTTTATGTTAACAAATGGGAAAAATGTTTCATGAGTTCACTTAACTAGCAAGATGTTTGGAGTGCTTTTACTTTTTCTCTTATAAATATTATCGAGAGCTTTTATCTTTGAAAATGTTTATTCCCTAAAGTTTTTCTTCTATTTTATTTGGCAATTACCTCTTTTAAATATAAAATTTTTGAGATTTTCATTTAAATAAAATTTTTTAAAAAATAATTACACATGAAAACATAAATATTTTTATTTTAATTTTAAATAATATTCATTTTAGTTTTAAAATTAGCTTCTAGACTATATAGTTAAGAAAATTAAAGTATTGAAGACTTATAATGACTTTCAATTTTATTCTAAATTTAGCAAATACATAAATGTTTTAAGAAAGTTTAAAAAGTTAATTCAGTAAGCCACCAAGCTCCAAAAGGTCTAAAGAAAACAAATATATTGAAAATTAACATTTTCTGAAAAACCTGGTTGCTATTTACATAAGAATCCACTCGAGGTCATTGTTGCTCACCAAAATTAACTGAAAACAGATGTATTGAAAGTTATATTAATAAAAAACTATTTCAGTAAAAGCTGCCTAACATGGAGAAAGAGAACCATAACCACAGATAACAGGATCCTTAGCAAAGTTTATATCTGAAATACTCAAAGTGACCAGATAAGTCAATAAACAATTTATTGAAAATATGCTTCCACTAACACAAGAGAAAGGAAAGCAGGATTTTCTCCTCTATTTGAATTTTTTTTAAAAAAATAAGGCAGATATGGCAGAAATACTTATTTTAATCTTAAAAACACAAGCAGTTAATGACAAAAAATGATGTCACTTGTGAGCTAAAATGTTTGGTAAGTGAAGAAATAAATCTGAGGAAAATAATTTTTCTACGACATGTCTTAAGGATTGAATGAACCTACACTACACACTGTTCAATTAAAATGAGATGACTTAAAAGAAAAAGAAATATTTTACATAAAATGCTAAACTGGAAAAATAAATACAACCCAAAACTTTTTAAATTGCTTATTTGAAAGAGACCCAACAAGAAAATTTTGAGGGCTCAAGTCCACAATGTATATGTGCGTGTATGTATATATACAATTGTATGTATATATGTACATATATACTTTTTCTTTTTTATGTTTAGTTCTCTTTTCTCCTGCCCCTTTTTCTCCCCCATACACGCAGGTATGTGTGTGTGTATGTGTGGTGTGTGTGCATGCACACATACCATACACACACATCATGACATACTTTAAGATAAATCTATTGCCCTCTCAAAAGAATAACAAATTAATAACCTATGCTGCTCTGGCCTTCTTGAGAATCTGAAACATACTACAAAAACATATTCCTAGTCTTTTATTCTTTCAGGCTAATTTGAATTAGCATTCAAATTCAGAATCTCATTTGGGAAATGCCCAATCACAAATGAATTGATTTCTTTCCTCTTTCCTGAATTTGAGAAGGGCACATGATTAGTTAGCCATCTGCAACACTTGGAAGAATTAAGATTTTGCCCCAACCCTGCCACAATTTCCCCAGACAGAAACTCAGTAAAGGAAAGAAGTGCCCTTTAAGAAGATACAGCTCTAAAAGCATCATAACTATCCATCCTAGTTTCAAAGAGGGCGCTTCCATGTAGGGTCAGTCTCCTTCTTCTTAAGACCCCAGTAAGTCGTTCTCTATTGAGGGAGAGGACCTGTGAATGAAATGAGTGTGCACTTCTGCTTTCAGTACTAAGTCACTCATTGAGCTAGAGATGCAGATTTGTTAGCAAGGAGAATTACAATCTGAAGGGACTTTACATCATGATTTGTGATGTCTCTTATTTCTAACATCCTACATTGACAATATTTCTTTTGTGTTTATTACTGAATACTTCAGTACAAAGCTATCAACTTGGAAAAACAGGGATTAAAAATAGGAATAAACACTAATAAGAGCTCTAGGAAAAAGGGAACAGAAAGTCTTTGCCTATTTAGTAAGTGGCAATTCCATATACATTTTAGAGATTTTTCCTTCCCCAAATTAGTTAAGTACTTATGATGTTTTTATTGTGTTTAATATTTGCTATAGGGTTGTAAGTCTTCACAATGATTATGAATATTTGTAAAATTTGTAAAATACAATAAATCGTTTTGAGTGGTGGTGTGAAGCACGAAAAAAATACACAACAGCTATTGTCCTTAAAAATGAATTATCTTTAGCCTGACAGATATATTAAGAAAATCACCTAGCATTGTATAGACATTTGAGATCTCAGGAGAAAGTGCTGCAGTTATGATGAGAGTAAGAAGTCAGTGTTCTTTTTCTTATAGTGAAGTATGACATCGAGTTACTTTTTCAAAAGCAGTAATCATTTTTAAGGATAACAACTGTTGAATTTAAATCAAATATAAATAATAGATTTCCATGAACACTCTTTTGATTGTAGTGTGTTATTTAAACTAGCATGTTTATTTTATTTTATTGGGAAGATAACATTATATTTTGGCTTTCACTATAAATTAAATGTGTCCTGTTTGTTTAAATAGCTTAGTTATAAGCTAGAGTACTATACTGAGGTATTCTTGTCTGTATGGCTTCATTTTATGTGCTTGCCTGGGTCCATAACAGCATGTGGCATATTATTTCTTTTCACTGATTATAAGTCATGAGAATTATTATCATCTGGTGGCAAGCTTTAAAGACCATTGACAACGTGTCTCATTGACTAACACATGATCTGCCCCATGCGCTGCATAATTTGTACCATTATGTACAATTTCTATTTAGTTCAACTTAGGTGATAAATAAATAAATATTTGCTAAACTGTTGTGTGCTGTTCAAGTGTATTTTCTAAGTTTTTGTGAGTTGAATAATGTTTCATATTATTATAATTTCATAATATGTCAAGCCTAAACATAAACATACAATGCTAGACTAGTACTGTTTTTGTAAGAAGTTAGAAAATAATTCAATTATCTTTTCTTGAAAATTCATAAATCAACTTTCTTAAGGAGGAAAAAGTCTGTTCATCTCATAACCTTGCATCAGTCGGGTTTATTTAAGCCACATCATGTTTCTAGAGCAGCCAGAAACTCCTTTTAAAATGGCATTATGCAGATGAAAGATGGAAAATGAATGCTTTTAATATGGAACTGGTAGGATGTTTGCGATTTTTGCAAGCCTCGACTTCTATCTTAACATATCGAAATTACTATTTTCTCTGCTATTTTTATAAGACTTTGGGAGGTCATTTAAATGAGATTTAGTATTAAGTGAATCTCTCTTTTGGGAGTTTCGTTTTCAAGTATTATATCAATAAATAATTACTTACAATGTTTTAAAGGAAGAATTTGGCAGCAGCTCCAGCATAGAGTTTCTCTGGCAGCTTTATGATACGTCTATGCCAACAATGGTAACTGATATACGTGTTTTAAACTTGCATTCATTTATAATCCAGGGCCTACTAATATACACATTTTTTAAACACATATTTAAACTGGTCTTTAAATATATATTCACTCATAAGTCAAGGGAAAGTAGAGAAACAGTTGTGGTAACTAGAAATCTATTACCTATTTATTAAAACAGAACCAAAAAAAATGTTCCTATCTTTTCATTCAAAAGCTATATACCAGGAACTAGAGCAGGTGCTTCATAAAGTGTAGAAGTGTTAATAATGCCATTCAGTTATATGGAAAAATAAAAGTTGAATTATATTTGTTCTGAGGATGTGTTGACAGTTTTCACTGGAAAATTTTTAAATCATTTTTTACTTTATGCAACATGAAACTCAATCAAAGTATAGCTTTTAAAATGTATTTCAAGTATTTAGAATGTTGTAGAAAGAATTTCTAATTATGAATCTTGAGACTTCTGGTCAGAATGACATTGAAAATCTAGGATTTGATTCATAGGAGCTGCAATGATGTAGCAATGATAAGTAGTAAATAAAAGGAGAAAATAACCCCCCCCCCAAAAAAAGTCAAAAAGGCACAGCAAGAAGGCAGCCTTCTAAAAGGAAGAGGGCTCTCACCAGGAACCAAATCAGCCAATACCTTGATCTTGGACTTCCCAGCCTCCTGAACTGTGAGTAATGTCTGTTTTTTAAGCCACCCAGTGTTTGGTATTCTCTTATAGTAGTCTGAGCAGACTAATACACAAAGGAAAGAACAGAGAAGGGCAGACAAATTAAATATAAACAGAAACATGCAAATAAGCCTACAAATATTCCTGAATGCCTAAAAATATCTAAAGTTAATTAAATAGTGGTATCTGTAAAAAGTGATAAAAAGTGGCCCATGATGACTGTTGGCTTATTATCAGTTAAGTTAGGGCATTCAGAAACATTTTCAAAATTGAGGGTGATTTCTTTTCTGTGGATCAGAAAAGGTTTCTGGGGAAGGAGAAAATGACATTATAAACTCGTTTTTAACAGCAACAACAAAATAGTGACAAACAAAATAATCTCTTGGAGATTGTTCCATTAAAGAGTTTCTTATTTTTTTTTTAAAGTAGTGTAAAACAACTCGAATTTATTATTTTATGGTTTCCATGAGTGAGAATTCAAAACATGGCATGTCTCAGCTGGATTCTCTGCTTAGGATCTCAAAAGGCCAATACCATCTGCTAGCCACCTGAGATCTGGGGAAGAATCCATTTTCAAGCTCATTCAGGTAATTGGGAAAATTCTGTTCCTTGTAGTTCTAGGACTGGGATCATTGGCCTCTTCACATTCAGTGCCAGCAATGGACTGTTGAGTCTCTCAGGCTTGGAATCTCTCTGACTTCCTCTTATGCCTTATTTCTCTCTCCAACTGGAGAAATTCTCTGCTTTTAAGGTTAGTGTGATTAGACTGGGACCACTCAGATAATCCAAGCTAATCTCCCTATTTTAAGTTTTGCAAACTTAATTACATCTGCAAAGTCTTTTTTGCAATCTAACACAATTTATTCTCAGGTTCTGGGAATTGCATGTGGACATATTTCAGGAACCACGGGTCCAACATTTGGCCCCCAAAGATTCACATGCTTCCCAAATACAAAATACATTTGCTCTATCTTAAAGTCCTCAAAGGTCTCACTCTGTTACATCATCAGTTTAAAAGTCCCGAATCATATCATCTGTCTTCCAAATCAGGTACAGATGAGGCTCTTGGTGTAATCCATCAAACATTTTTCTAGGGCACAATTCCTAACCATCTGTGACACTGTGAAATTAAAGAAGTTATCTGCTTCCAACATACACTGATGGGACATGAATAGGTAATAGTTAATAGATATGCTGATTCAGACAAGGAGAAAATGGTAGTTGAAATGCAGTTAAAAGCAGTTTCAAAATTGAGATGGGCAATACCCTTTAGGTTTCAAGGCCTGGAAATATTCTTCTGTGGCTCTCAACCTTGCCCTTTGAATCTTCATTTTGCACTGTGGGCTCTCTATCCCATCCTCTGGATTCCTAAATGACCCTTTAAAAGTCAAAGGCATGGCTTTTCCTAGAAAAATTAATATGAAGTACACAGGTAATTATCTCAACTCTCAATTCGTAAAATCATTTTTCTGTTAAAATCAGGATCATGTGAAATTAAAAGATGGTATTGAATGAGTCTTGTTGATTATAACATTCTGCAAGTTAAATAAATTAAAATTCTAAATTCATAGTTGTATTTCCTAAAAGGATTGTGAGAAGATGAAATCAATGCAAAATATAGGAGAAAAATAATAATTTTTATATTCATAAGCACCTGTTATGCTAAGTAGTAAATATTTCAAAGCATTATCTCATTTAAGGTTAAGAAACAAAAGAAAACCTCTTCGGAGTAGGTATCTTTACTCACAGATGAGAAAACAGAAGTAATTTGTAGGTCCTAGATGCAAGGAAAGAGATTAAATAATGATATTTACCCAAAAGTTGAGGCAGTGAAACTCTGGGACCACCTGATGATGTGTAGAACTTCTTTGTAAGGTGGCTATGTAAATATCTCCTTGCCTTTTTAATTGCTTTTGATTCAGACCTTCATTTTTTTTTCTCTCCTGAATTTTTATGACAGTCTTCACTGGTCTCTCTGCTTACACTCTTGCCTTCTCATCTATTCTTTATCCAAAAGCCAAAGTCATCCTTCCTTTTCTAAAAATGCCAACTGGATCCTGTCTCACTTCTGCTTAAAACCATTTATATCAGTGCGTCTGTATCACTGATATATATCTCAAATCCCTTCATTTGGCTTTATGCCCTCTCTTGAGTTAACTGTCCAGATCACCTCAACCTTCATTCCCTGCCCCCATCTTTTTTATCCTATTTGCGATATATATTTATATTTTCCCTAGTCCACCTAACTACTTTATCTGAGGCTTTATTCCTTCTGGAACATCATGGAATGCTTTTAGTATCCCCAAATTTTTCTTATCCACAAGATGAGTAAGGTGACACTACTACGTGACCTCATAATTCTCTGTAGTCAGCCATTTTGTAGCACTTTTATCAGTGTATTGTGATTGTTGGTTTGCTTTGTTAAGGTTTGTTGAGGATAGGAACTCTATCTGTTCACTTTTATTCCTGGAACATAGTACCAATAACTGGTAATGGACATTAAATAAATAGTTATGACATGAATGAATTAATTCATTACATGTTAATTATGCTGAAATGATTTATAAATTTCTTGAAATTGTATCCAAATTTTGTTCTGTAGAAGAGTTGATAGACAGTTTTCATCAATTATTAAAAGAACCATTGATCCAAAGATCAAGAATTGTGCTAGTATAGTCCATCAAATTATACATGAGGAGACATAATCAATGATGTTAAATGACTTTTTAAAGGTAAAATGGAGTTGCAAAATGAGAGAAGAATCCAGATCATCAGATGTTTCACAGTTTTATAAAGGACACAGTGTTTCTATTATCAAATGAACTTTCGATAACATAAAAGATTTTTAAATGTTGGGGCAGAGTAATAGAATGTGACAAAGATCAGAATAACAAATTGCATTCATTGTAGCAAGCTGTAGATTTCTCTGTTTCTCTGGCCCAAGGTGAAGACAGATTTTTTTTTCTTTTGGCTGAATGAACAAATGGATGATGAGTGAACAAATTGATCAGAGAATAGCATCATTTAGGCTCAGATAAACAAACTATCAGCAAAAAGTTATTTAAATGATGAGAATATTTATTCCCTAAATAACTAGAAATCCAAAAGAAGGCAGTTTCAGAGTTGGTTAATTCTGTAACACAGCAACATTTTCAAAGTCTCAATAGTCTTCATCTTCCCTCTGCTGTACTGGGCATTCCTCCAGCAGATGCTCTAGATATTCATTTTTTCACTCTCAAGATGCTAAAGACAGTACTCAAGGATGGATTATCTGCTCATCCTGAACCCCTACCAGACCAAAGCCTCCGAAAGACTTTCATACCTGATTGGGTCAACATCTACATCAGGGAATCTGGGAAAGGTAATTTCCGACACTATAATAGGAAACAAAACTATAAGAAAGAAAAAGAGTTGGGGAGACAGCTGATGGGTGAGAAAAAGACAGGATCTTTTACAGACATCATCTGTTAAGACAACAAAAAAGTAGATTGAAAACTAAAATTTAAATTGAAATTACTAACACTGGTATGGGATAAGCAAGGAACTCATCCATCCTCCTGAACTGATAATTTAGAGAATTAGCTCCCCATTTTATAATCCAAATTTTGGCAAAACATTATGCTCAGGCAATGTAAAATATATGAATTATTTTGTTAGTGAATTCTATACATTTGAAATTTTGCTGTAATAGTTTATAAAAAAGTAATATTTGGAGAAGCTTTCTGAAAATAGTTGTTAACCACGAATAAAGGTTCGTTTTATATAATCAAAGCAAAAGGGCAAAACCTTGACACCAAAAAAGAATATTCAGAGTCTACATTTTATTAGACATAAAAGAACAGCACATTTTTTTCTTGTCATGCAAGTTCTTAAAGAACAAGTGGCAGAAATAGAGACACTTTTGGAGCATTCTTGGAATGTCTGTTTCTTGTCAGGTTTGTCATTGTTTGTATTAGGAAATTTTGTCTTGTGGAATATAAAACAAAAACTCCAGAAATATGTGAAAGGTATCCTAGCCTAAGCCAGCAAAACAGAATTCTAGTTCTCATTTTGACAGATAACTCAGGAAAACCATTAGTTTCTTTACTTCCAAATATGTAAAATATACTATGACTACCACACATGTAAAACGAAGTGGCTGGACCAGATGATCTTGGAATAATTACTATTCATAACATTATTTGATCCTATAAAATGAGATTTCTTTTCAAAAGACAAACTTTAAGTATTTATGGAGACAAATCAAACTCTTCAGTACAAAGGCCAAAACTATTTTATCTTTAAACTGTTTTTAAGTTTATTGACATACAGCTGATGTAAAACAAACTGTGCATACGTAAAGTGTGCATGAGGGTGAGTTCTCACACATGTACACATCTTTGAAACTACCACAATCAAGATAATGAATGTATCCATTATCTCAAAGTTTCCTCATGTCATTTTTTAATTTATTTCTCTCTCTCCTCCCCTACCCCTAACCAGGCAACGACTCATCTGTTTTCTGACATGATAGATTAGTTTGCATTTTCCAGAATTGTTTATAAGTGGAAACATAAGGTATATTGTCTATTTGTCTAGCTTCTTTTACTCAGCATAATTATTTTCAAATTCTTCCAAATTGTTAACTATATTAATAATTTGTTTTTTTAATTATCCACTGTAATATACAAAAATTTGATGGATATTTATTTATTTTTTTATGTCTATTACAAATAAAACTGCTTTAAACATCAACGTACAAGTGTTTGTATGGACATAAGTATTTATTTCTCTTGAATAGATACCTAGGAGTAAAATTTCTAGATTGTGTAGTTGGTACATATTTAACTTTGAATAAACTGGCAAATTGTTTTCCAGTGATTATATAATTTTATTTTCACACAAGTAGTGTATGAGAGTTCCATTTCCTCTGTATCCTTACCCACACTTGGTGTTTTTTTATTTTAGTCATTCTACTGGGTGTATAGTAGTTCTCATTATGGCTTTTAATTTGCATTTTTTTGATGACTAATGATACCAAACATCTTTCATGTGCTTATTATTATCCATTTACTTCTTTGATTACATGACTATTCAAATTTTTGTCCATTCTAGTGATCTGTTTGTCTTCTCATTATTAAGTTGTAAAAGTTGTTTATGTATTTTAGATAAAAGGCCTTTGTTAGATATAGATTTTGTAAATATTTCTCTCAGTCTTTGGATGTTTTCATTCCTTTTGGTAACAATGTCTTAAAAACAGCAAAGTTTTTTAATTACATTTAATTTATTGACATTTCAAGATTTTTTTGTGAGTTCAATTTAAGAAATATTTGCCAAACACAAGGTCCCTAAGATTTTCTTCAGTATTTTCTTCTAGTTCTATAGCTTTAGCTCTTACATTTAAACCTAAAATCCATTTAAAATTCATTTTGTGTATACTGTGAAGTATATATCAAAATTTATTTCTTTGAATGTGGCTACTTCACTATTCTAGCATCATTTGTTGAAAAAAATAGGGTTTGTTTGTTTGTTTGTTTGTTTGTTTGTTTTGGGGTTTTTGTTTGTTTGTTTTATCACTGAATGGTCTTTGCACCTTTTGATGAAGATAATTGGTTATAGAAAATGTAGGCTGGCCAAGCCAGGCTAACTTCCTAGACGTAATGATATATTTTTGTCCCAAAATGTGCAACATTCTGTATCTTTGAAAGTCTTTTACTCTAGCCTTAAAAATTCTGTCAAATAAAGAGGTGTCTTTGATTTACCAAACAACCTTCTTTAAAATGCTAATAACTTGTGGAATTGAGTGGTCTAGAATTCACACAATCAGTATCTATCAGTCAACCACCTAACAGCCATCTAGGGCCGCCTGAACTGTTAAAATGACATTTTTGATAGGATGGAGGGGCAGGAAGGAAGTTGGGGAAGAAAGAAAGGAGCTAGTTGGCTTTTTAGAATGGAATCTTTTCGGGAAGGTTCAGGACTTAGAGTAGCAAAGGAGGAATGTGCTCCTAGGGGTAAGAAAAATAAAATAGTAGATAAAATTTATTTTTACGCAATTTTCCCCATATTCATTTTGTGGTTTATTCTAGAGAAGGGATAAATTTTCAGAATGCATCCTCTAACCTCCTTCATGTCTGCCATCTACTTCTATTGTTCACCTCTGAGTTCTAAGATGCCAATGCGTTCTTCCTTCTCCCTCTGCACTGTGTGGTCTCACTCTCAGAAAGCAGAATTCAGGCTAATTAATATAGACAAAGTCTTTCAGTGATGTATCAGTTAAAAAGACTCGTGTGTGCTCTCAAAGTAATTCAATAGCAGTTTATATTATTTATTTAAGGACAGTGCATTTTTTAATTAAATTATCAGTATGACGCTGGTTAATAAAATTAAATAGGTTTCAAGAATAGAATTCAATAATATATCATATGTATATTGCATTTTGTGTTCACCATTCCAAGTTAAATTTTCTTCTGTCACCAAATATTTAATCTCCTTTGCCCATATCTACCTCCTCTCTCCCCCCTTCCCTCCGGTAACCACTAATACACTAGGGACAGTACATTTTTAAGTTACCAAACTAGTTAGAAAAGGTATGTAACCTGTCCCTTTGGGCAGGGTTTTCTATGTTACATAATCATTAAATGTCATCTAAACTCTCAAAGATTTAATTATATAAAAAATAACCAGTGCTGATATATTTTATTGGAAAATTATTTCTAAAATTTTAATGCATATTTGATTATATTCTTTATTAACTAGACTATTATAATAAGTAGAATAATATGTCAAATGTAGACTAATTCCTAAAATGTATGCATAAATAAAAATTTACTGCATCATTTTTACTCTATAAGGAGTGATATTGCAGATATATTCTTGGTTACAATCTGAAAATTAGAGTTTATTTTTAAATGTGAGAATGTCTCATCTTTTCAACTAATTAATTCCATTTAAGGAGGACACACATTAGAACATTGTGAATTTATTTATTCCTGTTTGTCTGGTCTATGTAGACTAGCAGTCAAAGCATTTCTAAATAGGAAACTTTAAAACTGCATTCCTTTTACCACATTTTATGATATAGCTCAACATAACAGAAAAAATATTATGCAATGTTTTTAGAGAATCCATAAATGAAAGACTGAAACACTTTTCTGAGGAGATCACTATTTTATATGCTACATATGTCTGCTCATCATCTATTAAGTCATGTGATGGATGTTGTATTTGATACAGAGCATGACTCTCTCTGTAATATGTAAAAAATTATCTCTGCACCAAGCCATTACCTCGATCTCCTGTCTCATGTCATTCTCCTTCTAATCCTTTATATATGTGTATAGCTGCATAGATATATTTTTTAATTGAAGAGACCTCTAACTTGCATCACTAATTCTCTTATCACCCTCCTAAAAATCTCCAAATACTCTATTCTTTGTACAGAATGAAGCCAAAACTCCTTAGCATGACTTTCAAGGCACTTTCACTATTTCTCATCTATTCTATGCAAATATACTAACTGAGAAAATTTACCAAATATATCTTGCTTTTAAAACTTTTTTACCTTGATATCCTTATCTCTTGGAATTTTGTAAAATGGAACTACAAATTCACTCACATTACAACCTTTTTCTTTTTCTTTTCTTTTTTTTTTTTTAACTGTTTTTATCAATGTCCAGGCCTTTTTCACAAGCTCTCAGAATATAGGTATCAAGAAAAACACATTAGTACTTTTAATTTCAATTCAGCCTGATGAAATGACTTTGACAGCCCTTTCAAGTAGTCCACGGTCTTTTTTGAACCCTAATGCTCAGTCTTTCAGATGGCCATGTGCTCGCTCTCACCCACGTTCTCTCAGGAGGATAACGCCCAGGGGTATGTTGGAAGGAAGAATTAAGGAATCTTGTGTCATTGTGAATGACTGCGTCTTTATATTCAAACCATGCTTTAGGGTGTCCTTGGTCTACTAGAGTTTTCAGTTGAATTATGATGACATGAAAACATTTCAAAATCACTCACCTTCAAAATCTCTGCTGTTAAGTTACCTTGGATCTGGCTATGGCACTCATGAACTGCTCAACTCAGATAGTCCGCCTGACTACTACCTTTCATTTCTGTCCACAAGGAGCATAAGGATTTCTGGTACTTTATTCAACTCATAAAGACTCATGTGAACTTTGTTGGTTAATGTCCAGACCTCTGTCCACCACTCTCTCAACTGTGACACCAGGTTTTGTTGATGAAAACTAGTCTCAAGTTTGTATATAAACTGTTTTTAAGAAAGTTTCTTCCAACTCTTCCAGATGATATATGGATTCTTCTACCATCAGAGGCCTCTTCTTGTCATCTATGTTCCCATGCTTTGAGTCTTTAAAGCAACTGAGAGAGAGAAGATGTCAATTCTTGAGATTTTACTCTATTTGTAAGTTAACAAGGTAGCCTATTTCTGTTTTATAGATGCTGACAGAAGACACAAAGTTCCTGGATCAGAGACAAAGAACTTTATTATTATAACATAGAAAGCAGCATGAAAATGATGTTGGCTCTGACACCCCTTTCCCCTCAAGTTCCATGGAGTTGATACAAAATGACTCAGATGAATACTGAGGACACAATGGGTTTGATTCATAGCTAAAGAACATTGATCTTGGGGAAGCTGCTGTTTTTACATTAAACCTTATCTTCGTTCTGGAGAGACATATTGCACCACCTATAAGTTTGTTCCCTGCCAATAATACCCTGAGAAATGGCCCAGGTAAGTGCAGTCAAGACTTTACATTCTCGCCACAGCCAACAAGAACAATCAGGGGCACTTATGTTCCATGATAGAGTGCCTCTCCCAACAGAAGATCAATATACATTCTTTACACTTAGCCTTTGCTATATTTTACTCCTGTTCACAATCCTCCAGGTTAGAAGAGATGAACTTTTCTCTTTTTTTTATTCTGCACAATAACTTTTTTTTTCTCATCAATGCATTATACTTAGATGTCGTAATGGGTAGGATTATCTTCATTACATATATAAAGATAGTTCTCAAATGTCCCATTATACCGAGCTTTTGAAAAATGTAGTAAAAGCTGAATCAGTGCAGGTCTTCTGGGAAATAGATACCAGGATGGAATTAGAAGTGCAAGAGAATTTTTGGAGGTAATGCTTAGGAAAAATAAACAAGTAAGAGAGGAGTAGTAGCCGAATAAATACCTGAAGAGCATAATACATCCTGACACCTATGAGAGGAGATGAGAGAAAGAAGGAATATTTGGGAATAAGAGTCTCTGTGATGTACTTCTGAGAAAGTTTCAAGCAGCTCAGTGGGGAGTTAAGTACTGAGAAGAAATGACCAGATCCCAGTCCCCCTGACATGGTAAATCATTGAGTCACCCTGGCTGAGAGTTTCAGCTAGAGGTCGTCAACTGACTGCACCATTGGCAACTGGTTCTGCCTTACAAGGAGTTCTTATAGTGTACTCTTTGGGCTCACAGGAACTGAAGGAATTATACAACCTCTTCATGTTAAATCCTGTCATCAGACTAAAGAACTCAAATACCACATCCATCTTGGAGCCATAATTGATGGCTTGTACTAGAAGATGCGAGATTAGAATGGGGGAAATTAGAACATATCCTTTAATTTTTGAAAAATATTCCATTTTAGTATTTTCTGCTGTCTTAAGATGTTGAAATCTTATTTCTTCCTAAGTTCAAGGAACACCTTTTTCATAAAGTTCTCCCAGAGTCAATCCCTAACTAGTAACTCTACATTAACATTGTAATATAAATGATCAAAATAAATGTTTAAGGATGTGTCTAAAACTCATTTATTTCTATCTCATTTTCAAGACTTCATTCCTTAGTTTTATGAAAGGAGCACTAATAATGTCAACTATCTACAGGTCTCAATCTGCCTCAGTCTATCCACAGATCCTAGCAGAAGATTTTGTTAGTACGCTCTGTCTCACTTTTCAAAAATAAGGTCACCTCCCTCAATATAGGATCTGTGGCCCAGATGCAGCCTGTGCATCATTTTTTTCCTAACGTGTCCCTCTCTGAATTTTTCTTTTTCTTTTTTCTTTCTTTTTTTTTTTTTTTACCAAAAATCCTTTGAGGTAGGGGTGAGTCCTAGTTAGTTATCTGTGTAACCAGCATGGAAAATTCATTTGGAAAACCGTGGTATTTTACTTGAAAATTCTAAGTATAAAATGGCTCAGGAGGAGTGTTCTGACTCAGGAAAAATGAGTGGAACTTGAAAGTGATTTATTAGAAGGGGGGTTAGTTAAAATCAGCTAGTATCTGGAATAGAGAGGCAAAAATAGTCCTCAAAAAGTAAGAGATTGCTCTTGTGGATTAGTAACCATCAGGATGAAATGAAAAATCTAGGGAATGAGATCATGGGCAAGAGGGGTTGAAAGGAACAGTTCTGGAGACAAGGATATAAGAGGGACTCAGTGGAAAATCCTCAGTTCTTCTGACCCCTTACAACTTGAACTTAAATTTCCTGTGTCCATTCCAAATCCCTGGGCATCTGATCCATTTTCCATATCCTAATTTCTGCCTACTTATTCTGCCTAACATTTGGTAAGTCCCAATGATATTTTTTATCACAGTGTTTGATCTTTTACCTTTTGCCCCTAATAAATCATTTTTATCATTTAAGAACAAATCTTATGATGCTACCAAACACACTGCTTTATTTTTTTTAAGTGGACAACAGCCACAATGTTGAATTCTTTTATAGCTATATTTTACTAGTACAGATGATCCTGAGCTTTACGTAGCTGGTTGGATTGTCAGCCTGTCCTCGCTATGGCAGACAGAGTTTTAGAAAGCAGGTCTCCATTTGGTTTACTTCTCTTCCTATTGCTTCCATTATGCCAAGGTCATGGATTATTTTACACCTAGACAGAATCCTTCCCAGGTCTTAAAAGAAAGATAGGATTTTAAGAGATAAATAATATATAAGTAAAGGAAACAAACACCAATGGAAAAAGTACAGAGGGCAAAATGAATTCAAGAAACTGCACATTGCCCATTATGACCACTGTAGCTAGAATGGCTCACAGAGAGTTTATTTAGCAAAACAGATGTAAATGCAATAGAAACTAAAGTGTAGTTTCTGATTGGGAAAGGAGACTATGCTGGAGATTGCTGATCATCCCCAGTTTCTATTCTTTTCCTTCCTTATAATAGTAGAATTTTTTCAGTTCCAACTGGACACACAACAACCTAGACTCCCTTGCAGCAAGGAAGAGACATGTGACTACACTCAGGACAAATGAATTATATCTGCAACTGGTGGGGAAAATTCCTTACAGAGGAAGTTTTTTCTCCTGTTTCTTTCCTTTCTGCGTTGGCAGATAGCAGTGAACATTGGATTTGCTGCCCTTAAACCCCAACCTGTAATTCATGTTGAGAATAACAAGAGCACCCATCAGTCTGGGATCTTTGAGCTCCTAGCTTATCTAAGCCTCTGTTTAGGGGTTCCATTTTTACACCAAGTCATGTTTTTATTAATAAAGAGCTTTTGAAGACTTTGAAGTAATTTTTAATTAAAAAACTCAAGGTTGCTATGCAAAAAATAAACAAGGTAGTAATATTGCCTTCAGTAATAGAGCATGTAGACAGCCATGTTTTTAATATGATATTCAGCCTGATACAAAACACCTCTTTTGTATTGTCACCAGAGTAACTTAGCTCTTCCCCTAGGCAGTTTTAATTAAAACATTGCTAACATTCATATGATCCCTAGAATAGGGAGAAGATCAGAGTCTTCTAATATATTGCCTCTTTATGCTAGTAAATTATTTGGTTAGGAATTGTCACTTAGAAAATGTCAGAAAATTAGATACAAAGTTATTCAATTTTTCCTGGAGTTTTGTAAGATGAGGCCTTTTTCCCAGCTAAGGAGGCTGCGTAAAGAGTGCTCTCAGAAGATCTGTGTCAATGGCTAGCAATTCAGTGGGCAAGGCCTACATAAGCATTATCTTATCTACTGTTCCCAGCAGCCCTATAGAGAGAGGACCCTTTATCACTCATTTTACAAATGAGGACACTGGTTTAGCTAGGTTTAGGGATTTGTCCAAGGTCACTATAAGTGGTAAAGCTGATGCTTAAACCCAGTAAGACTGGCTTCATAGCCTTTGGTTTAACCTACTCATTATATTATCTCAATATTTCGTGGCTCACATGAAGAGCCGAATAGAACTTATCCTTACTTTCCAGTGTGTTATGGGATCATCTTTAAAGCAATTGGTCATTAATCCCTTGTCTGTAAGCAGTTAACTTGATATGGCAGAGATATATGTAATTTTAGTCAGATTGCTATTTCTGACCCTGGAAAAGCACTGATGAAAAGAAAATACATGCATAGTATAGTCAAAGTTTGATAGATGTTTCCAAGATAATGTTATATGCAGCTTCTAAAAACTTCTGAGTCAGCCCTCTCATTTTAATAGTTATAAACCAAGTTAATGTTTCTTAATAAAAATCATGCCAAATCCAGTTTTAGGATCATTTTCCTTTCCTTTGAAATTTTCTCTTTTAAAGTTTTTAAATAGATATTTCACATGCCTCTTCTAAATATACTATACCACCTTTTTTCCCCCCTCATTTAGAGATCATTTGAATTTGAAATATAAAGAAAACCTGGAATGACCTGAGCCCAGAAACAAGAGCAGCCTTCCATTCTTTGTGATTTAATCAGTGGGTCTGGCTGTGAATTTTTTGAGTGAGTAGGCTCTGAAATGAGCTGCTTATTTTCCCAGTTATCACAATAAAAAGGGCATGAACCAGAACTGGTACCAGCAGGAGTGCCTCGTGACTGTCAGATAAGAGGAGGAGTTGCTTTGAGAATGTGCCTGTGACTCAGCTCTGTGAAATTCACCAGCATCCTTCTCCCAGATAAAGACTAAATGGCAGAATGAGAAATCTGTTAAAATCTCTCAGTGGAGAAGGAGGATTCTGAATACTGAACCCTCTCTTAAAACTGAAGGGATGCTGATTGCTGATCTAGATAAGAATGAGGTGAATTCCTTGGTTTTTTATGATACTAAGATTAGCAAAATTTATGGTTCTGTGGATTTCTAAGAGATAACGAGCTTCTTGGGCTTCACTTATGGCTCCAGCCCAATGTGATTTTTAACTGCTGACCTATAGAAATTTGGTTGTGCTTTCTATATGAGACTAACCATATTGTGCCATAACATTCCTTATAATCTAGTTGTTTTATACATATGTCAATGATTTTATGTTATTTATTGTCATATTTACATTTATATATCCCTGAGATTATGTTTTGTACAATGATGTAAATATTCTTATTGAATAATGAAGGGGAATGATTCTTCTTATTTTGTAGGTATTCTGAAGAATTTTCCCTTTAGTTGTCCAGTGTTATTCTTTTGCTTGCTGGCCACAGACTACTTAATAAAATTAACAATTCTTTTTTCTATTTGATCATTTGTTACCTACAAAAGCAACAATATCTATGGTTTAACTTAAAGTTTCCACGAATGATAAACTATTAAATAAAAGTTATATTAATGAACCTAACATAATGCAAATTGTATATTATAACCCCATATTTAAATATCTGTGACATGAGCTTCAGAGCATAAGTTCTTGAATGTACTTCTCAATATTTTAGAGTCTTAAATTCTCTTTTTCCATAAGAAATCTTTTTATGCCTTGGCTTATGTTTCACAGTATAAGAAAAAACTAGTTGCCACCTGGACTTATTTATATGTTATTCTGGGAAATTTATAAAATATAGATCTAGCTTGAATGCAAGTTATGATGGTAAGAATTATTTTCATTTTGGTTAGAAGACTGCATAAATATTAAAACTATAACTTATTGCGTTATAAAATAGAAAATATTTACCCATCCACTTAACAAGAATTTCTTAGATGCCTAACATGGGGCAAGGGCACTGACTGAGACTGCAGGTGTAAAAGAGATTCTCTGTCCTCTCAAGGAATTGCAAAAAAGAAGAACAATATCCACCTTTCATATATTTCTGTTACTTATATTCTTAACTTATATAATAAATCATCTTCTAAGGATGTAAGCTCTAATTTATTGGGTAAAAGAAAGTTGTTTCCTCTCTTGTAATTTACCATCTAAGTAACTAAGAAATGAACTCATGTATGTTACTCTAAAGCTTAAGCATCACTGTGTCTAAATCTGTCATTCCTAAGCCTACTAAGGGAAATGCTTTAGGAACCAGATACTGCTTTTATTTGAGGGAGCCTTTAAGAGATCAAAAATATAAGGCAAAATTGTTCACACAGAAATACTAATTAGTGCTAACGCACTCTTACTGCCTGTCATCGAAGCTATTTAAAAGAGCTATCAAGTAAATCTGTTGTTACTGTTGGAGTAATCAGAGTTCCGGTAACACACACACCTCTAGGTCCTTTGCACTGCCAAAGAAATGAATTTCAACTCAGTGAATATGAGAAATATTTGTCTATTAAAAGCACAGTATGAAGTAGAAGACTGGTCAAGCCTAAAACCAGCTAGCCATGTGGAAACAAGGTTGCATACCCCTGGGGGGAGCATGGGTTACAGCCAAGGAATTTGGACAGCTGTAACCCCAGGGGAGGGAGAGATTTGTGTTATATTCGGCTGTGATGGGTAGTCCCAAAGGCATTCCTAGGTGATTGGCAAGTGAGGTCATTTCGATTGACACTTGGCTGCTATATAACTCTTTACCTAAGCAGTATACATGTACGTACCCAGAATTCTACCACCATTGGGGTGTTCTTTGGGTGGTCTTTAAGCTGGGCCCCTATGCTTTTGTTCTGCCTATTGCTCATGTCTGACTAGTTACCTATCTAACACTGAATGTGCCCACTTATAAGTTATGGTGGTGGAGGGCTTTCTGCTGCTCTCAAAGCTTGCATAGGACCTAATGTATTTACATGGGTAGCAGCAAGAAAACCTTTCACTAGATAAGTGGGAGTTTGTTACAGTTCTGTGGTAGTGTCGTAGGCTGCTCTAAATGGCTCCCTTCTTCCTGGTATTCACGACCTTGTGAAATCCTTTCCTTTGGTGACTCGCTTTTAAAGAAGAGAACATAGCAAAAGTTTTGTCACTTCCAAGATTAGGTTATAAAAAATATTACTCCCTCTCTTAACCTCTCAATGACACAGTCTAATGAATCCAGCTGCCATATGTGAGCTGCCCTTTGGAGAGGCCCAAACAGTAAAGAACTGAAAGCAGACTTGAACAATCAGTGCACCAACCTACAAGGAACTAAATCTTGTCAACAACTATGTGTGTGAGCCTGGGAGTGGATTACATCTCATCTGAACCTTGAGATAGTTTTGGCCTTTGACAACATTGCGACTTCAGCCTGCGAGAGACCCTGAGTCGGAGGAGCTTACTAAGCAGCACCAGCAGCTTGACCCAGAGAAACTGTGAGATAATGAATATGCGTTATTTTAAATTACCACATTTCTGGTGATTTTTTATACAGCAAGAGATAACTAATACAAATTCTTAGTTTCTAGGATTGAAAGTAAAGATTTCAGCTATGAAGCAAGATGGTGAAGAGAAGTGTGAAAACAAAGAAAAGTAGGACTGCTGAATTGAGGGAGGGCAGATTAGATTTATAATCATAGGCATCTTTTTACTCAGCCAAGATATTGAGAGCCAATGTAATTAATGAGTACCACCGAAGGAAATAAGAGCTTTATAACAGTGCAATCAGAAAAACTGCAGAGACACAGTTCATCATAGTGGAAAATCTTTTTAATTGTGACATCTACGCAATATTTATGAACATGCTCAATTCCAATTACAATTAACTTTTAAGATATTCAGACCCTTTAAAGCATAACACAGAGATACAAACACAATACCATCCGAGGCACATCTCGGAGGTATTGCAGGTTTGGTGCCAGGCCACCGCAACAAAGCCAGTATAGAAATGAATCGATATTTTTTTGCTGGTGGAAGGTCTTGCCTTTAATTTGTAAAAAATGCAACACCTGTAAAGTGTAATAAAGTGAAGTGTAATAAAACAAGGTTTACCTGTATTATCTTGGTGACTAGGTAGGTGAACTTTGGAAAACTTTTGCCACTCTAAACTCTATTTCTTCTATGTCTAAAAGAAAGACTGTACAACCTATTCCCTAGAATTGTAGAAATAAGAAAATATATGAAAAACGCCCATGCAATACCTGGTGCATGGAAGTTGGCTCCTACCCTTATGATTAATTTTTCTCTTTCATCGTATACAGTGTGTGAATCTCATTTATTGATTATGGCCACTCAGTATTTAACCTGAATAATGAACTCCCAAGGGTTCAAGGGAGTCTTAGAGGCTGTGAGGGATGCTGGTCTGCCTGTGCCCTGTGGCTTCACCATAATGAATTCTGTGGAGAGAGATTTTCTAATCACACTCAGAAGATTCTTAATTTGCTTTGAAGTGTAGAATTTGGAGTTTACATTCCAGAAATGAAATCCATTTTAACACCCACTCTTCAAAACTTATATAGAACTAAGTCTGTGACATGCTATCTTAGTTGAATTCTGCTAAATTTCCTGTTTGGGGCTGCCTGAAACAGGATTGTTATTTTCCAAATAACCATGGAATCTGTCTGTCTCTCTCTTCTCTCTCTCTCTCTTTCTCTCTCTCTCTCTCTCTCTTCTTTTCTTTCTTTCCTTTCTTTCCTTCTTTTTTAAATGTCCAGAATATCAGTTGTAAAAATTCTGTATTTTTTCCACTTTGATTTTTCCTCTCATCTGACATTATATTTTAACCTAGATCAAGCCTTCAAAATTATCACATGATGTTTTGAAGCAGACAGTGCCAGCAATTCAAGTAAGAGATGAAGGAAGACACAGATATTAGCAAATGAAAAATACTTCTTCCTGTACACTAACAGTTCTGGGATTAGCAATTATTCTTTACCTGCACAACTATCACAGTTAGAAAGTAACAGAAACTAACTGTGTAGTTTAACTGAAAAGAGAATTTTTGAAAGGGTATGAAGGCACTTGGGACTGAAGATAGAGCTGAAAAATCAACTTGAAGGAAAAGAACTTTTCACCTGGAGAAGGTCTCCATAGCAAGAATCACTGGATAGTCTTATTTAGGCATCACTGCCGGAATGAGTAAATAACTGAATAATAAAGTTTTTTTTCGTTCTTGTTTTCTCCTCCATTTGTGACATTGTACTCACATTTCAAAATCTGGAAAGAGAATTTGGGAAAGCATAGGTCTGGTGGGCACGCCTTTGTTTATTTCAATGAAGTGAAACACAAGATCGTGAAAAGAAAAGACTCCTGGTACCCCTAATGCTTCTGAAGAAGCATCCTGCCCTAACTCATTTTCCTGCCAAGGCTCACATGCTGTTGGAGACATAATTTCCCAAGAAAATCTCAGGATGCTAGTGGGGAGTAGAAATGGATGCTGGATGGCTTAAAATGGCAAATATTGGCCACATGTATTTCTTAAACACTCATTTGAAAGAAAGAGACCTACTTAAACTATGTGTAAGATCTAGCCTCTGAAACTGTCCAGTCACCCTCAGATCAGGTGAAAGCAGTATATTTTGGTGGCTTAGAACTCAGACTCTAGAACCAGACTAAAGGGATTCAAATCTCAACTCTGTGGTTTAGTAACTATAAAACTACGGCAAATTGTTTATCTTTTCTGTACTTGAGTTTCCTTGCCTATAAAAGGAAATAGTAACAGTGCCTACCTCAAGGGGATGCAATAATGCTTGCTTGTGTCAGTATATGCACAGCAGTTAGTAAATCCTCAATTAGTGTTAAAGTGAACAAATATAGGGTTAAACATCTGGTGTTCTGAGGTCCAGGATGAAGTTCAATTAGGCTGGTCGGTGGTCATCAACTAGGTTGTTATTCAATGGGCCAAATACATAAGTAATCAATCAAACTGCAGGTGATGAAGGCAATAATAAAACTCAAGTGTCATAGATAATGGAGGCTGGGGCCAGCTATGAGAATGACACCAGATGAATAGGCACATGAGAATCAGAATACAAAGTGAAGGATGAGGCAAAACACTAGACCAGAAGGCATTGCAAATAGAAACCAAGAGGTTTACAGAAGCACTGAGGAAGAAAAAGCAGATAAACTAGATACATGGATTCAACACTAAGGAAACATTCTGAGTAATTCTATCTCTGTCAAAAGCTTCTCATAATTTTACTAGGTTTTAGAGGAGATACAGTGGGCCACACAACTTGCAAAAAAGAGGACATGATTATAGCCTTAAGACAGAGGAAAACTCATCTAAGCACAGGATCAGTCAGGAAAAAAGCAAGAAATCTAGATGTTCTGAGGACATAATTGTCAGATAGTTAGGTTTTCAATTTGTTAGAATGGAGAGAATTTGTTAGAATGTGGAAAACTATCCGTAGTTAAGTGACTTTTCACATTTTATTAGTTGAACAGCCTCCTTTGGATATTTAAACTTAAAAAGTCTCTTACTTGAATTAATTGCTCAGCCAATAAGATATTATTTTTCCTTCCAACTTTTTTGAGGTATAATTAGTATACAAAGATCATATATAATTAATGTATATAATTTAGTGAATATGGGCAAACTTGTGTTCTTATCACCATAATTCAGTTATAAACATACTTATCACCTCTAAAGTTTCCTCGCCTTTGTTTTGGCCTTTTCGTGTGTGTGTATAGTATAAAGACACTTCATGAGATCTACCCTCTTAACAAAATTTTAAGTTCACAATAGCTTATTGTTAATTATAGTCACTGTACTGTACAGTAGAATTTACTCATCTCGAATAACTGTAACTTTATACCATTGAACAACAATTTCCCATACCCCTCTCCTCTTGGTAACCAGCGTTCTATTGTCTACTTCTATATTTTTTGCTTATTTTATATTCTTTCAAGTTTAAATATCTCTAGACCCAGAGTTAGATTCTTTAAATTTGAGATAAATAAAGTATGTGCAAGTATTTCCTTTCAAAAGACATAAGGAAATATAAAATATAGATGCACACATAAATATACATAAACACATATATACGTACATATGAGAAATAGAACTCTCAGTTTCCAAAGAGAACATGGATGAGTAAATTATGATTAATTACTTTTTTGTTTTTATATCTTAGATATTGGTAAATATAGATTTTGACATTTAAATGTATATTTTTGTTTGAGATGCAGAGAGTATAGGCCTTGATAAACCTGCCAAGAAGTTTTGCTGTTGTTTTAGTTATTGATGATACTCATAGCTTTTAATTTTTTTTGCTTTTTTATTGCTATTGAACAGATCTGTTTTAGACTTTTATATTCTTGAAGGGTTAATTAAGAGGGGTATCTAGCAGAGATTACACACATTAAATTGTTTGGTTTCCTATGGTAGAGCTAGTTCTAGTTCGTGTAGCCTGCAATTATCAATTTATAATTCATATGATAATTAAGTTTAGAAGGAATTATAACATAAATATGGGGTATTAAATAAACTATCAGTTTCTCCTGTTCATATAAGTATCATCTAAGTATTTAATGAAGAAGTTAATTTACAGATTTTAAAAACAGAATTAAATTTAAATACCTAATCTAAGAGACTATAAAAAATGGATCATAACACATCAGTAGATATTAAAACCTGAAAGCCCAATTGTCTAGGACAGTAACCACCACTTTACTTGCCTCTCATCCATACGCTCCTTTTCTATGGTTTTCTGATACTCCCACCAGAATTTGATGAACATATGATTATTCTATGTATTTGTCTTGTTGGTCATGATTTAGTATAAGGGGTACTTTCTCAAAAATTGTTTTGGAATTTGGTTTAGATAAACTTTTTATAGATAATAATTTTGGGCCGATTAATTAAGAAAGTTGATGGTAGTCACAAAGGAGAGTAAGAATTGGGGAAATAGCATTAAAGAGTTAGATTTTCTTTGCCTCCAGATCCTTTGAATGCTTAATTAATAAGTCCCTTGATATTTTATTTTGTACACAAAAAGAAAATAGGATTTCTGCATATGAGAATACAATCTGTTAATTGTTATATCAAAATCTTTGCTTTCCCAAATTCTATTTCCATTTCAAATCAGTTTAGTTGCCTATTACCTTCTTAAAATATTTTATAAAGGTTTAGTGTAATCTTCATTTTTGTTACTGTCATTTATAAACATTAAAGACCCTCACTTAGAAAAGCTGATTGAAAAATAAACGTAGAAAAGTAGAGGCTTGTCTCTGAAATGATCCTCATTTTCAAAACAACTGCTATTTTATGGTAAAAGTTATAGCTACTAAACATAAATTGACCATATATGTCTGATTTCTGATTGAAATTCAACACAGTTGATACTAAATTTATGTTTTTTAGATTAGCTATGATTCAAGTACTTACTAAAAACTATGATTTTAAAAATATAAAACTTCCTCAGAAATTAAAATCGTGAATAACTGTCTGAGGAAACTGCATTCTCTATTTCTTGAGATGGCCTAAAAATCTGCTCCCGTGTAAATTTAAAGCAGCAAAAGTTACATACTTAAATTTTCTTTATTGACCACTTGATAGAAGTAATCTTAACTGAATGTTTGGCATCATGCTTTTCACTTGTATTGAGGTCCTATAAGAGTAATTGTATTATGAAGCACCTCTAAAAAACTCGTTCCTGAATTTATAAGGATATTACTGAGGACACATTTTATACAGAATCCTCCTTGTGAGGATTGTCAGAAGATATTAATTTTAATTTTTAGTATCAGAAATTACTGAGCATTTTCTGAATAATTGGCTTATCTTATAGATTCTATAAATTTTGTAACTCAGCAAATCCCAAACTACGCTTAACAATCACGAAGGAATACTTTAAAAATGCAGACTCTCAGAACTTTTCTTAGATTTGCTGAATCATAATATGTAAGTGTAGGTCCTAAGTATTTGTGTTTTTTTCATGAAGCCCCCTAGTAATTGTCTAAATGTCTATGATCGGACATTGAAAATCATTAGAGTAACTGATTAAATTTCCCATTTCTCACTGACAGAAAATTTAACAGGCAAAATTGTAGTCTACCATTTATGAGTTCATACAATTTCATATTAAGTCTATTTTTAATTTATCTCTTTTAAAATGTATCCTACCATAACTTCTCTTTACCCTGATTTTAGCATTATTCTTCTTTATACTATACCTCATGTTTTGACAAATAGTGGCTTACCATCTTTAAACGTTTTTTTTTTTAAATTAGGTAAAATTATATTCCATAATATACAGAAATTTTAAGTGTCCTATTTAAAAAACATTGACAAATTATACATGGTAAAGAATCATCCAAATCCAGATAAAATGGGTAACTCCAGAAAGTTGCCTAATGTCCTTTTCTAGTCATTTTTCCCCATCTACCCTCTAATCATAGCAATGAATAATCTGAGTTAACTATTATTAATTGAACTTGTTCTAGAACTTTGACTAAATGGAATCATGTGGTATCCACTCTTTTGCATCTGTTTTTTTCTACTGAAAAACATGTTTTTAAGATTTGTCCATTTGCTATAATTATCAGTAGTTCATTCTTTTTACAGCCAAATAGTAATCCATTTTCAAGACTGTACCAAAATTTATTTATTCATTTATCTGCTGATGGGCGTTGAGTTATTTTCAGTTTGGGCTATTATGAGTGAACATTCTTGTACAAGTCTTCTGATTTCTCTTGGTAAAATTACTAAGAGTGAAATGCTGGGTCACAGAGTAACTCTATGTTTAACATTTTAGAAACTGCTTTTCCAAAGTGGTAATATTATTTGACACTTTTATCAGCAAAGCAGAAAAAGTCCAATTGCTTAATAGCTTTGCAAGCAATTGAAATGTCAGTCTTTTTAAAATATGATATGTAATAGTATCAAATGGTGTTTTCAATTTGCTGAGAACATTTTCATGCACTCAGTCATTTGTATATACTCCTCGGTGAAGTGTCTTTTCAATATTTTTCCTGTCTTTAGTAGCTCGTTTGACTTTATATTATTGACTTATAGGAGTATTTTTCCTTTAAATTCTGGATGTATTATATTTTCTTTAATATATTCTGGATACAAGTCTTTTTTCATATATGTGTCTTGAAAATAATTTCTTCCAGTCTATGGCTTGATTTTTCATTTTTCAATGTTGTAATTTGAAGAGAAGAGCTTATTAATTTTGATAAAGCCCAACTTACCCATATTTTCGTTTATTCTTAAGTGCTTTTGTGTCCTATCAAAGAAATCTCTGTTTACTCCATGTTTACAAAGATATTTCTCTATGTTTTGTTTCATGAGCTTTATGGCTTTAATTTTTACTTTTAGATCTATAATCTATCTCGAATTAATTTTTGTGCAGATGTGAGACAGGAATTCATTTTCATTTTTATCTCTAAATATAGCCAATTTTTCCAACACCATTATTAAAAAGATAATCTCTTCCTCATTAAGTTATCTTAGTTCTTCTGTTGAAGAACAATTGAATATATATGTTCAATTGTCAATATAGGTCTATCAACCCAAGTTGATGTAAAGTGGTTGAGCCAAAATTCCCCATGAAAGAAATTCTACATCTTAGAGGAATGGGCCTTCTTTAGTCATTGGGTCTAGTCATAGTCTCTTTTCTGTTCCATTGATCTATTTATGTACATTTATGACAATTACACACTATCTTCATATCTATAGCTATATAGTGAGGATTAAAATTAGAGAGAAGAAGTAAAATCAAACAGTATGTATGTAATATTTTCAAAATTATTTTTGCTAAGTTCTTAGAATTTTATATAAATTTTAGAATTAGCCAGTCAACTTGTCCATATAAATTGCTAGGATACTGACTAATATTTTATTGAATCTATAGGCCAAATTATGGAGAACTGACATCTTGACAACATTGACTCTTTAAATTCACGAATGTAGCATATTTTACCGACTCCTTTGGTTCAAATGTTCTTTATCTATTGAATTTGTCATATGACATTTTCTCTTTGTTAGTATGGTCAATTATCACTATCTATTTTCAAATGTTGAACTAAATTTGCATTATTTTCTTTTTAATTGACATATAATTTACATGTAACATTATATTAGTTTCAGGTGTACAAAATATTGGTTTAATACTTGCATGTATTGTGAAATGATCAACACAATAAACTTGCATTCTTGAAGTAAACCCCACTTTCTGGTGATGTATTGTCAATTGGTTTATTCTGGATTTATTTTGTTAACGTTTTGTGGCATATTTTTCTGCATGTTAATGAGTGATATTTGTTTCTATTTTTCTTTCTTTTTGATGTTTTTATTAGGTTTGCTATAAGGTTTATGCTCTATTTTACTTTACTCTCCAGCTACCTCTTTGGTAGTTAAAGGATATAAAAAGCTGATCATCTCACTGTTCTTTCTTGTCAGGGTGTATCAGTTCCTGGGATATTGTAAAAAAAATTACCACAAACTTGAACTCATTGGCTTTAAATAAGAAAAATTTATTCTGCTATGGTTCTCCAGGCCAGAGGCCTAAATCAAGGTATTACAGGGCTGCATTTCCTCCAAAGGATCTAAGAGACTCCTTCCTTGCCTGTCCAGTTTCTGGTGGATCCAGATATTCTCTGACTTCTGGCTAAATAACTCTAATCTCTGTCTCCATCTTCAAATGGCTTCAATTCTATCTGTGATTTCTATCTTTAATAAGGAATTAAATTTAGGTCCCACCCAGATAACCAAATCTGATCTTATCTCAAGATCCTTAATGTAATTACATCTGAAAACTTTTTTCAGCTAATGTCACAGTCAGAATTTCTGAGAGTTAGTGTACAGTCATATATTTTTGGAGTAACCACAATGGAACCCACCATGGAATTCACCAAGGCTTGAATCTTGTTTGTGTTTAAAAAGCAACTCTTTACGTATGTTTAGTTTTAAGCCCTAAGGCTAGTGAAAGAATATATTCTTCTGTACTGGAAGAAATGTAGTTAATACAGAAAATCTCAGGTAGGGATAAAGTCATTTAATGGATTAATTCAGGTCCTTCAAGAAATGGAAACCAAGAGGGAATCAGATATACAAGAGATTTGTTGGGAAACACCCATGAAGGAAAATGAGAGAGTAAGAAAAGGTGAGAAGAAACCAGACCCCTGTGAAGAAAAAGTTAAGGAAGGCGGATAGATAGACAGAGTCTCAGACTGCAAGTTGTTCCAAGAAAGTTTCATCCAGGTTAATGAGGAGTCTTGAGCCAAAATTCCCCATCAAAAATTTCTATATCTTAGAAGAATGGGCCTTTCTTAGTCACTGGCTTAGAGCAGCCCATTGGAAGTGAGAAGATAAGGGAAACAAAGTGGTAGAAAATTCAGAGACAAGAGGTAGGACCTACCATTCGAATATGTCCTCTGCAGTAGGAGATCTGAGTGGAGCATTTTCATGACTACCACAATTAATATGTATGAAATTAAATTTTACTCATTTGGGGGCTCCCAATGAAGTAAATTATCTCTGAATAATGATTTGTATCCATTCACTCCCACACCCTCTCCCATGCTGTGATGGTCTTAAGGGATTTTTATTTTTTACATAGAATGCATTTTTTCTTAAGGAAAGAAGATGACTCCTCATGAAACTAAATAATTTAGACCATTAATTTATAATCTAATTATATCTAATTATAATTTATAATCTATTTTAAAATACTTTATTTTTAAATAGAGAATTTAGCCTATTGTTAATTAAATTTTTAACCCCTCTTAGAATTATTTGATACTTCTTATGCAGATTTGGGAATTTGAAAATTGAGGGTTGGAATATTATAATATGACATTTTATTTATGTTTGTCCTCTTTACAGCCTTTTCCAAACCAGAATCAAGAGGTCTGATTTGTTAGGAGACCTTGTGAACCCACATGATTCTCTGTAGCTGTGAATGCTGCTGCTGCCACCATGTACTTAAATGACACCACCACACTCTGCTGCTGCTTCAGCACTGGGAATGGGGGTCATGTTCTCCAGAAGTCCAGCAAGGGCAGTGAAATGAATCAGGATGACCTTTAGCTTCAGATGGACTGAATATTTATTTTATCCTGTGACCATAATGGCCATTTTGTGGCAGAAAGAACCAAATTCTGTAGGTCTGGCCTCTAATTTAGAGAGCCTGGTTGAAATACTCCATTTCCTCCTATGCTTTGTAATTTTATAATAGAATTTCAGTTGTATTTCCCCAAAATAGAACATGCATGGTAGGGAAGGTGGTTTGAGTTTCAAATGACTATCACAAAAACGTATTGCCTTTCTTTCTCTTCCTGATTTCTGTAAAATGCCTCTCTTGTTGCTCCTCTTCATATGTCTCATCAGTGGAGGGTTAGGTGGAAATTTCTAAAATTTAAGTATATAAGTATCTGGAGGTTTTTCAAGTTAAACATTGTAGTTAGTGTTTTTGGGCTTCAGGAATTCTCTCTTCCAAGCGAGAGTTAACTTTCTCTTTCTTACTTTCTAGTCCAGCATTAGTAATCTGGATACTGTCACATGTGTTATTAATAATAATGGATTCAAAAAATACGGATATGTATGTTTAACTAAATAAGCTAGCAGAATTTGAATAATAGCTATTTATAAACATATTTTTAGAGAGCATTTGATATGTGCCAGGCACTTTGGAAAGTAGTTTGTAAAATAAATATGATAGAGTTTCTTCCTCAGATACTACAGTCTATCTTGGCAATAGACTAGTAAGTGTAGTTACAATGTGCACAGCATGTACATGCACGTGTACACAGATATTACATATAATAAGTATCATTATGTGAATTCCTTCTGAGAAATCTATGGTGGTGATATCAGAATAACTAGCCCTCTTCAAGTATTTTGTGATATTTAGATTCTTTTTCTGGATTTGTACCTCTTGTGCCTCTTCACTCTCAGAAGACATACAATTACAGATGCAACAGAGAGAAAGGAATTAGAGTGATCGTGTTCTATTAGAAGATAACAAGTCATAGTGTGAATGTAGAAAGTTATTCTAGCTTTTTGAACAAGAAATTTTACAAGATATGACTTATAAATCTGTTACTTGGTAGATTGAAACATCCTGAAACACTTATAAACATAAAAATGAATTTAGTGTTTTCATTCCAAAGGCTTTTATAATCTCATCAAAGAATAAATCATATTAGACCATTTGTTGTCTTTTACCATAAACAAGGGAGTCATGGTTTATAGTACAATCATGGAATGCATGAATTATCTGTGCTGTTCACTATAAGATACTATATTTTATTAAAAATAGTTTGAGTTCTCAAGATATTTTCTGTCCTTTCTGGCTCCTATTTGGGTTTAGGTAATGGTAGGCAAAAAAAAAAAAAGAAGAAGGTCAGAGGATTGGAGCTAGAAGATTGAAGAAAATTGAGAGAATTTTTTCTGCTCCCTTGTGCCCACCTTATTGTGATTCCAAAGTTCCTCAGCAGCCGCAGATCCTGTCATCCTTTCACGGCTCCAGCTCCCACCAAGCTCTGATAACACTGCTCTCTTGACACATCGTACCTAGAAGTGGTAATGGATTCTAGTCTCACTGCTGCCGACAGTTCCCTTAACCCTTCACACACTTCTGAAAATAGTCCCTTAATTGAATATTTAAACAGTTTTGAAAATATCTTGTATCTTGTGTCCAACCAGGATGCTGCTTAATATAGTATCAGGAGTGGCAATAGGAAATAAGCCCTCTGACTGAGAATCTGGTATTGGTTTGATCATATATTTAATGAACACATGGATAGCCACCTTCCCAGGAGAAGTGGGACACCAGCAATCCATAGTATGCAGTGAGCATAATAATTACTTAATTAATCAAGGAGCAGAGTACTTCTTTCGAAAAGCAAGGGACGGCACTTAGTTGCCACGTCAAAAATGGTAATTGCAAAGATAATGGGGTTAGATAATTGCTTCTTATTACACTGGAAATACTACAAAAATTAAAATATATGCTTAGGAACTTGTACCCCCAATTCAAAGTGTGGGTAGAAAATCAGAAAAACTCTATGGTGACTAAGAATCCTATAACTTGTATAACTCTAGGACAGACATGTCGAAGATCCTGCCTCAAACCCTGATTGTATGTGTTGTAGAGTTATCATGTCAGTTAAATATACAATTTCACATGTTTCTTGTGCTAAAGTAGCACTTCTCAAGGTATCTCTGGGAATTACTAGAGATCCCTAAGATATTTCATAGGGTCCTTAAGGTAAAAACTATTTTCATAATAAAGGAAAAGATAGTATTTGCCTTATCATGCCCATTCTCTTCCAAGTCTTCAGTGAAATTTGGCCAAAGCTACATGAGGTGAAATAAAGTCATTAATCAGTTAATGGGAAGATTGTTGGTATATTCTTGTGTCTGAACATTTTCTCAGTCTTAAGTTTAAAAAATTAAATATCAAAATATATACTCCACATGATGAACCATTCTGAGACTATCAATAACTTTTCAAAGGGTAAAAGTACCCTGAGACAAAAAGTTTGAGAATAACTGCACTAACATAAGGCACTAATTGTCCTTGGGTTAACTACTAGTTAAGGAGTGAGATTGAAACATATTGAGGACATTTGGATACATTCAGATGATGGTGAGAGTTCAAATTTCCTAGAAGTTTCTTTTCCAGTATCTGAGGAAACTGGCTTTCCAATGCAAAAAAAAAATCTCTTCCATTACTATACTTAAAAGAAGTTGTCGCAAGAGAATGGCTATTCTCAGCAACAGCCTCTCCAACTCTTTGAAATACACACACTCAGACACTACTTTCTTGAGGCATACTTCAGGGATTATATTCTGGAATAGTCCAGAAAGGTAAGAGTGGAAGAAAATTTGAATACTCTAAACATGCAGCATCTTGCCAATCTACCTTGTTAAAGAGGATTGAGGAGGATGTAGAGGAATATATTCTGAGGATGTAAAATAAAGGAGAATGAAATATAAGTGGAATCAGGCTAAAGTTATTCATATGGATATGTCTATCCAGAATTCATGATTGAATGTGCTGCTAGACCACCTATGAGTAGTCTTAAATGTGTATCTTGTATTTTACTGGAAGCCTAGTCTAGGTCTTTGGAAATCAACCAGGAACTAATGAGAACTTTATTAATATTGTGCATGTGTGTTTAGGCAAAAAAAAAAGAAAAAGAAAAAAAGACAAATACGGAATTAATGATAGTTGCCTCCGAGGAAGGCAGGAGAATGGATAGAGAAAGGGCACTTTAATGGAATTTATTTTCGATGTTTTAGAACTAGAGGTTGGATGCTAAGTTCAGGGAGACCAATCGAAATTGATCAAATTTAGCATTCATTTTTTATATGAGCCTTTTCACAAGTTAAAGATAACAAATGGTGTCCTATAACTGGTAAAGAGAAAAACTATCTGTAAAAAGTATCACCAAAGTAACACCAATTAGAGTAATTTTTTTAAAAGTCATGAACAAGACAAAGAAGTTGTTATATTGGCTACAATTTAACAATAATACTTAGTCAATTCCATCAGTCAAGAAGGAGAAATAAGGACTGTTTTTAAAAAAGAAAAATTTGTCATTATTTAAATATAATTGCATATCTAGAAATATGTGTCCTTGAAAATTATTTAAACTGCTATAACCAGTAATATATCTGATTCTAAAATATATCTAGAAAGAAAAATGTGAAGTAAAAGTGAGTGAATCTTACTACTCTATATAATAAAACCTTTGTTAGAAATATAGAAATAAAGGAATTAACGGAATAGAATAGTCAAGATATAGAGGGAAGGAAAATTACCAGGGAGTGACAATGAAGGACAAGAATGAAATGAATTGTCCTGTCTTTGAAGCAAAACAACACTGATAAACAAGACAACCAGGTAAGAGGGAGGTTTATGAAGTTCCACAGATTTCCTCAAAATTGAACTTCTGGCATATGAGGCAAAAGAAATCTTCTTCTGCAGGACTTGAAGCATCAAGGCCACTTAACATCGCTGAATCCCTATCCACTAAATGCCAGGAGTGGTATCCAGTCATTGTGGCAGACACTTTTTCAAACACTTCTAGAGCTGGGAGTCTTTCAGAGAAATAAGAGAATTTTGTTTATGCCAGACCATAACTTCAGAGAGAATAGCAAAAGTTTGAGAAATTGGAGCTTTAGTCATATTAGAGGCTCTACAGAGGCATAAGGGATGAGAGCTGAGGGATAAGAACTTAGAGGCTTGGCGTTTGGGTGGTGACTGACATAAATAGGGATATGGGGATCGATGGAATTTTCTTGCTGATCTCTTAAAAAGGCGTAAATGATAGATTCTAATTGCAACTTTCTTGTGAAACTCTTTTCTCAGGAAGTTTTTAGTGGTGAAACCAATAGTATGGGCTTAGGGAGTTGCACCAGGAGCATTTAGAAGTCCATGGATTCTCACTTCACTCCAGCAGTGGGCAAGGTTCAGCCAGCAGGCGGACAGCCACACTGATGCAGACACTTTAAAAATGAATTTATCACCAGTAATCAGATTAAAATTTCAATAGAAATATATTTAGTTTATATTATCTTATGACCTTTTTCTACAACCCTACGATTTCATATTTGAGGCTAATGTAAATTTGATTTGAGACATTAATTATATGACCCATGATAATAATTCCTGCCAAACAACCATTTTTACTTTCGTTATTGTGTTTTAGGCTGCTTTAACCTTTGGTGTCAAACCATTCTGCAGACTGCTACCAATTTAAGCAGAGCCTGATTAAAACTTGTTAGAAATGAAAATTTCGGCATTTTATATGTGAGATGAATGTTATAGTTAATTCTGATTCATTTCAGATGCTTCTGAATTTTAATTTAATTTAAATTAAAGTAATTTAAATTAAATTGACTGTTAGATTTTAAATTCAATTTAAATTCAAATTTAGATGCTTTTAAATTTCAATTTAGAATTTTAATTGATCTCAAATATAAACCAATTTAAATTAATTTTTAAATTCAGATTTCTTTCAGATTTAATTTGAATAAATAGCATTTATTTTGTCTGTGATTTCAGTCCATCAGAATTGGTTAACTAAAATTAAGTTCTTTCATTATATCATTTTTCTTTCCTTCCCTTCTTCTCTCCCTCCCTCCAGTGGCTTACCAAAGGTCAAGAGAAGAGAGAAGCCTGTCTAGGTGCAAACAAGAAGAGTGTGTATTGTAATTTATAATAAATAATAAAATAACTAAAAAAGTCAGTCTGACTTTTATGTAACGATGCACTAGCAATTCTGAAAAGTTGATAAATTCTAAAAGTGATTAGTTATATTAGTTATTCTCTAATAAAAGGTTTTTTTTTTTTGGCCTAAGTTCTAAATGATTGTGATGATTACTGTTTGGTTTTAATAATATAAATATAAACTCCAGGTTAGAACAATTGTGTTACTCATCTTTTTAAAGTCATTATATTTTATATGGCAGCTAATTTAGAGAACTCTCCATATA
>NW_006494610.1:6548735-6552968 GCF_000325575.1 Pteropus alecto
GAGAATCATTCAAGTTAGCTTCGGTTATAATTCCTGCCTCCACTCTCAGTTGATATTACGTATTTCTACATTTAGATACTAGATTTGGAACAAACAGTGACAGAGAGATATTATAAAGATGAAGAAAAGAACTTAAGTTTAATTCTGTCATTCTATGTGACCATTCAAAGTTTTCTTTTATTTATAATTTAAACAATGAAACATAGCAGAAAATGCAAGGCGTAATAGTTTTATTTGGTAAATGCAAATTTTAGCTTAGTAATAAAATTGTTATTAAATTTGAATAATATATTTAAAATTAAATCTAACTTAAAAATTATTATTCTTATTCATTATTAGACCATACTATTAATATTCATTACTACAATAGACCAATATATGTGTCAGTCGTTTTATAACAAGTACATAGTGTAATTAAGAAGTATTAATCCAGTACTTTATGTTGCCTTTTTGTACTGTGATGTTGCTTATTTGTCTTATTATGGCATGATTTTATATACCCATGTATATTTCAATAAAAGAAAATTTTGCTGCCCATAATTTTTCTAGCTATTATTTTATTAATGTCATGTCATGATTGTTACTGAAAGTAATTTTGTTATAACAGGGATGTTAAAAAATGATCTGCTTCCCCCAGTGTCAAATACACCAGGAATGCTATTCTGTTCTTCCATCCCTTCCTTCCTCCTTCTCTTCCCAAACCCAATGTGTGAGGATCTAAGGTTTGAGTATACTTTGGTGACTCTCCTCAATCTAGAACAAGTTTTGCAACACATGTTGGGTGCTCAGTAAGTAAGCATTCATTATGAATAGCACCATGTTATCTCAAAATTTTCTTAATTTTAATATACATTGAGTTATTTAATAAAAATGAAATAACAATTAAATGTCTGTTAGGATTATCATGGATTGAAATATTATTTGAAATTCTAATTGTCTTAAAGAAAATGTAATTATAAAAAGCAACTATGAAATTCTATTCAAAGAATTAAATAAAATTGGGTGAATAAAAAAGATCATAGACAGAAAGTAGGGAAAAATAAACAAGCCCACTATTTCATTCCCATTACATATTGTACTTCCAAGTTCCTGAAGAGCTATAGTGAATCTCCCAGCTCTATAACTATTCATATATAGAAGAAACTGTTATTGACTCATAGACTTAAATAAGTTTTGTCAGCTGAGTCCAAGCAAATTGGTGAAGATTTTCCTATACTCAGAAAACTAAGGCTGACTTTATGACTTCAGCACAACACTCATCACTAGAAATGAATCTCTAAGGCAGAAGCTCCAGACATGAAACACAAGGACCTTTAAGATGTTTTGTAATGTGAACTTTATTTTTCTGTGACCTCTACAAGCAAAGACTCTGGAGACAAACAAATTTAGTCTGAATAGCATTTCTGTCACTTAGCTGTGTGATCTGGCAAGTTACTTTGCCTCTCATTGGCAAAAAATAAACAAATAAATAAATAAATAAATTTTAAAAAGTTATCTGTGAGTATTAAATGAATTCATATATTTAAAGTATTTAGAACATATTAATGTGAGTAAAGTATTTACAACAACATGTAAATGCTTATTACAATAAGCAACATATCATTAATGTATTGATTATCTGTCTTTGCTTCTTTAACTTTATTTTAACCTTGTGAAGTATGACTAGATTAAATGTATGTGATTTTCTTCAGGTCAGCAAAATGAAGTTAGAAAAAATATTGTAATTATTTCACATAGTTGCTATAACCAATGCATTTAGAGGGTTTACTTTAATATTAAGAAACATTTTACTTAGTTCTTCTTTTCCAACCTGCGATTAATTGTTAGTATTGTTCTTGCTACAATCTTGTGACTCGTGGAGAAGGTGAACAAGTGCTGTGATAGAAATATGTTGTTTGTAATACGGTAATTGTTGAGATTATAATATTCCTAAGAGAATATCAACAATGATTCCAAAAGGACAGGTGCATGAACAACA
Organism: Pteropus alecto; assembly: GCF_000325575.1. Classification (NCBI taxonomy): domain Eukaryota; kingdom Metazoa; phylum Chordata; class Mammalia; order Chiroptera; family Pteropodidae; genus Pteropus; species Pteropus alecto. The sequence continues at coordinate 6,550,714 of NW_006494610.1, forward strand.
GAACATAATGTTTCTAAAAGAACAAGGCCGAGACCACATACCAGATACAAAATGAATAACCATCTTTTCTTCTGAGTAACTGCTGCCTTTTTACCAATGATATCCCCAGTCTCTCTTTATTATCCCACTTTATAAACATAAATAAGACATTGAGTCGCTGTTTTACCCCAATGCTTGATAGCATGCAATGTAAAATTAGCTCTTATCCCTCCTTAGAAATCTAGCACAAATCTAAAACCTCTAAGAGATACGGACATCCAATTCCTATGATATCTCTTGCTGGCATTAAGTTAAAAACCTTTTTTTTTTTTAAGCTACAGGTATGTTTTGCGATCTTTAGTCAGTGGACTTTAAATTGTCGTTTAGCCCAAAGATTATAAAAACCTATAAAAGAGAATTGTACACTACACAAACACTTTTCATCTCTCGGTGTATTTGTACAACTATACTGTATTCTATAATTAACCATAATCAATCACTAATTGGCTCTGAGGCAGGAAAGTTAGAAAAGACAGTATTTCATCTGTACTAATATGACTTGAACAGATCTTTAGTTTAATCTTTAAAATGCCTTAGGGAGATAGATGGATATTTTACTCTGCTTGCTCTTCTCAGTAGCATATAAATTATCAGTGAGATTAAAATAAATTAAAAAAATAATTCCCCTTGTTTTCTAGGTTTCTTTTTGTTTTAAAAATAACTACTAAAACAGCAACCCATGGGAAAATGCTAATATTAAACTAAAATTGTAAAATCACTGTATACACAATTATTTTTTAGGCAGACTATGGGAATGCCTGATATTATTTAGGAATGAACAGATTCATATTTTCTGAAAATTGTTAATTTTAGAATTGATAGTCTATCATGTTAGAGAGGATGCTGTTAATATTCATCCCCTCCTCCTCTTTCCTTTGAGTGTCTGCTTGACACACATGATGCACTACTGGCAAACCAGACTTTATTTTAGTACACTAAAAAATATATATATATATGTATACAAATAGCCATTGCTGTGTGGTTTAAATAATATATCTGAATAACAGTACCATTTAATGATGCTTTTACTGTATTGTTTTTCTATTTTTTCCTTGAGTTTCTAGTTTGCTTTTGCTTTTATGTTTTACTACGAATTTCCTCAAAGTGTTCATGCTTTCAGAGTAATTTATAAGATTAGATCTTTCACATCTTTATTACTTAATGAAAATCGCATTGGTCTACAAAAATTCAAGAAGAAAAATGTAATTTAGGCGATGGCAGATTAATGAATTCAAAATTGAGACTAATCTCTTTAACCCACCGTTTTTTCTAAACACTCTGTTTCCCCGACCTAATATTTTTATTAGAATTTCTTGCTGTATTCGATGATGGAAGAGATGAGCAGTGGTGGTGTTTGGGCAGCAGCTCACCACACTGTGAAATGAAGCTCCAAAACAAATAATACCTACATTGGATAAGCCCTCAGAAGTAACAAGGCTTGTAATACTATTATGAATACTGTTCAGGTTATTACTATAGATAGATGCACAACTTACTTGAGGCTTATTGAATTTTAATCTGCTTCTGCACTTTGAGCTGTTAAACAGAGTTGCACGATAGGCCTGTATTTTTCACTGAAAATTGCTGTAACACGGAAAAATATCCACTAGCAACAGGAAAAACAAGGACCCATTATTTTTAAATGTTGACATTAAAGCTGAGCCTGAAAGATTCTCATCACTTTAAAGTCAGAAGCTGAGTGAGCAACATTTTTGAACCACAGTGATTTATCATCAGTCTAGATTCTAAAACTAGGACTAGACGACTCAGAAGTAGCCACAAAGAGTGACAGGGCAGAGGACTGATAGAGGAACCTAGATGACCTAGCATATAACTTTTCTAACAACATAAAAAGTATCAAACTAATTTTACTATTACAATCAGACTATATTTTAAGTTTTAAATAATGTTTCCTGGAAATTTAATATTTATCTATTTTTTGAATCAGGTAGACTGAAATCCACTAAAAGTGGCACATCATTAGCAAGTATTATGTCTTTCTTTATTAATAATACATGAAGTGCAAAACCGTAAGCTAGAGGAATGAAATTCTATTTAAAAAATAATAAGAAAACTGAGCTGGGGCAAATAGTTTAAATAAAACCATAAGTTAAAATAATTCTGTGAGAACATTATTTCAAATATTTTTAAATTTTAGACTTCAATTTTGAAGATGAAATGCAAGTCCATTTAAAATTCTTTTTGTTGTTGTTGAT
>NW_006494610.1:6552979-6565351 GCF_000325575.1 Pteropus alecto
TTCCCTACCTACAATGGACTGGGTTGTGATATACTACAAATGGAAATGCTAAGCAGGAATTTGTGCGGCACACATCAAGTGCCTTCCCTGTGCCAGGAATTCTTCCAGTTGAGGGAATATAGCAATTTCCTGTAGAAATGTGTATCAAATATACATGTGCTCCTGGTTGTGGCAAAGCCACATTCTATGAAGTCAGAGTTCTTTTTCATATCTAGCAAACTTCTTAATTAAAGTGTAGCCATCTATTTCAAGTCTTAGCTTAAATACCTACCCAGAATGTCCTTCCCTGCCTAACCAACCTTTATAAATTAGGACTCCACTGTTATTTATTATGTCAGTTCTCTGTTACCTTCATAGATATTACCAATATTGTCAAGTATTCATTTAATTTCAATTTTTCTTTCATTTTCTGTCTACCGACTGTATTGAAAGCCTCCTGAGATCACATACCAAATCTGTGTCATTTACCAATGTTACTTACATTTAGCACTGTATCTGCCCAAAGGAAAGTTTGTTTTGTCTTCACCTAGGGTTTCAACAAACTTTTAGTCTCAACTGTAGGAAATTCAGAACCATAGAAAAATTTTAAACTTTTTATTTTGAAATAATTAAAGATTCGCAGGATATTACAAAGATAGTACAAAGAGGTCTCATGTACCCTTCACCCATTTTTCCCGATTTTTACATTTTACATAGTACAACATCAAACTCAGGAAACTGATACTGATACCATGTGTGTGAATAGTTCTACATCTTGTATCTCATGAGTAGAAACATCTGACTAACACCACAACCAAGATGCATCATTTCCATTACATCCCTCATGCTACCCTTTATAGTATAGTCTCATTCACCCTCCTCCACATATCCAAGCCACTGGCAACCACTAGTGTGTTCTCCAGCCCTATGATTTTGTTATTTTGAAATGTTATATAAATGGAACCATACAGTATACAACATTTTGACTTTTCCACTCATCATAATAATCTTGAGATGCATGCAGATTGTTATATATATATCGATAGTTTGTTTCTTTTTATTGTAGAGTACAAGCCCACTATAAAGATATAACATTGTTTAATCATTTACTCATTGAAAGACATTCGAGTTGTTCCCAGTTTTTGGCTATTACAAAGAAAGCTGCTGTTAGCAAGCATGTAAATATTCGTGTGTAGACATAGTTTTCATTTCTATTTTTATATGGACATGTTTTCAACTCTGTCTTATTTTATTTTTATTTCTATTAGTTAAATAAGTAAAAGTTCTATGAAAAGATACTATAGAAAATTTGAAACTACAAAATATTTTTAAAATGAGGAAAAGCAATCACTTACATTCCCACAAATGAATGTCAGTCATTATTACTATTTTGTTATTTTTCTTTCTAGTTTTTTCTATGCACAAGAGCTTTATTGCTCTTTATAATTATGATTATAATACATAAGTGAAATTTTGTATCGATTATCCTGAAATTTTCTTTCCTAATAATTGTTACAAAAATATCAGAAAGATATACATGTATACATATAAACATGTTTATTTGAAATAAAGCAAAATTGTAAAATAAATCACCCCCCCACCAAGCCCACCACCCACTGTAGAAATAGTATACACTTTTACCCACAAACACTCTCTTCAGGTCTTTTTGTGTTTTTTATTTTAAAGATGTTCAGGAGATCTTGTCGACCACACTTCTAAAAACAAATGTCATATTTTCTAAGCAAAACTTTAAACGGGGAGATATAGGAGGCTCCCTGATTTACTTCTTAACTCATTGTGGCTAGTAATACATCTCCTTTCCTCTCAATACTTTTTCAAAGTATCTTCCTGGAGGCATCAAATCTTTCTTCCTTTGAGAATCTTACGACTTAAATTTCTTCTATGTAAAGGGCCAATTAGTCTAAGACTGTAGTTGATCTATATAAAACCAGTAGAATTTGAAAGCTTACCTGTGAGCATTTTTCATAATTTGTTTGTTGTATAAAGCAGCCAGCAGTCTTTTTTCTCCATTATTATTGAGATGGATACACTGCTCTTGAAATGTAAATATAGATTTTTCTGGATGCTAATTAGTTTTATTCTCTGTACTGTATCAGAAAGCTAACTTTTTGGTCATAATTACGTATTGTGAGTATATTATGTTTTCTTAGTCCTATGTATTCCATCTCTAATAATAAATATCATAAAAGTTATATACTTCAAATCATAATTATTACAACTTCTTAGGGGAAAATGAAATTTAGATTTATACATATCTTTTTCCTAACGTATCACTGTCAGACTTTCCCTCATTCTCAGAAAAACTGCCATTGTTATGTTATTTATTTAGAGCATATGAAAATTTTAGTAGAGATTCAAATTACGCTTGATGTAATTGGAGTTCAATAAAATCAGATTTGGGAAGCTATATATAGAGCGTAATGATTTTCCATCTGTTATTATCTGCTGGATATTTGGGAAATTTAATATGAGAAAATGCTTCTATTGAGATCTATGTCAGACATGGCAAAAAGGCAATGATCTATAGTTCAGAGGGCCAGCTTCCTCACAGTTTTTAGTGAGGCATAGACATGCATAATAAATTCTGCAGTTCAAGCAATTCTGCTTTCACCTGGTTCTTGGCCTGGTGATAACCTTAGAATACAGTCTTTTCTGGAAAAGTGATACTAAAACAGTGACATATTGATCAAAGAAACTGATGGCATAACACATACTAAAAATTGGCAAAGAAAATGGTCACAATGCTCCAAGATGAAAATCAATCCTCGAGTATGATCCTAACCAATGTCCCCCAAATGTCCTAGACTTTTTATCTGAGACTTCTAGTTCACATTATATATAATATGCATATCATGTGTATATATGCATTCATATTTAATTTTAATAAATAAATGATGGCAACTTTAACCCTTACTAGTCTGATTGCTGGAAATTAGTTCTACTCAATGTCAGACCATTGTTTCTAAGAGATTCTTAAAGGGTTTCTCACATTTATTCAGAAATAGTCTGTCAATGATGATCGCTCTGTAATATCCATCCAATTTTTTTCTTTCTTACTCTCACTCTCACTTGTCCACTTCTCTGGCTGGAAAGATATTGGATAATGCCAGTCACTAATGCATTCCATGATTGATTTTAGATGCTTTGCTGACCTCAAGGTCCCAAGGTTTTTCTTCCTCATTCATAACTACACTTTTGACTCTAGGACCTTAAGCAGTTCTTTTTAGTTCTAGAGTCACACACATTTTTTTCTGCTAGCTTCTGACCATTTCTTAACTATATGCTTCCCAAGACTCTCATAAAAATCAAGAAAAAACAAACAAACAAAATCAAAACAAAAATTAACTCTAGTTCTGTTTACTTCTGGACTTTTCTCCTCTAGCCATAGAAGCTCCTGTTCAGTTCACAGGACCAGACAGAATAGAAACCATAACTGTGTCAATTTCTCCATTTGATTGAAAGTGACCCTTCTTCATGTTGTCCCAGGTACCATATGCACTGAATGCACCTGTTAGTTTATATAAACAGTTACTGGGGAAGGAAGACTAAGGCTTTATCTGCACTCAAAGGATTTCGGAACCTAGATCAGCAATCTATTCATTCATCAAATATTTGGCGCAGGGGAGAATTATTATGTCCTAGACACTATGTAAGTGATAGAACTTACCCTCATGGAGTTTATATTCTAGAAGAAGGATATAACCAAACAAGTAAGAAAACATATATACTTGAGAGTTGAAGGTTGTGATGATGGCAGGGTAAGAATATTTGTTAGCAGATAACTGGAATAAGAGGTGCAACTTATTTACATAAGATACTCAAGGAAGGAAGAGCTCTGAGAAAAGATCCTAAAGATGAAAATTTGAAAATAGCTGAAGAAAGAACATTCTTGAGAGCATGTTCTTTGCTACAGGAGACAAAGTCTTGGTGAACTTAAGAACAGATTGAAAATAGATGTGCTACAGGGATTTTTCTTGGGGAAAGAGAAGAAAGTCAAATACCAAGTTGCTATAAGGGGCAGAAGAAAAATTGAGTTATTGCTGGAGTGGGATATGGAGTGAATGGTATTTTGTGAGGTTTCCTGTGGACTCTTGTAAAAATATGAGAGTATATTGATTGTCTAATCCAGTAGAAAGAAGAGTCTGATAACATAAGACAAAGAGAACAGCAGAAGTGAAGAAGTTAAGTTGGAAGGGATCCGGAGGCTTCTGCAGAGATTCACATTTGACAGGAGTGAGAATACTTTTAAAGTTTAAGAGAAGATAAAACATCAGCTCGAGTAGGTTTGTAGTTTGGCAAAGAAAATAGGAGGGAGTTTTGCTATCTCAGCAGTTAGCAAAACTCCCTTTGTTAGATAAGAAAAAATAAACAGACACAAGTAGATATGATAATGAGTTACAATAATATTTGAGTAGGAACAATTTTTTCATAAAGCAAAGTCTAATATCTTTTTTTAGATTAATATTCCCTGCCACAATATTAAAATTCAAATGATTCTTTAAAAAAAGATGAATATAAATGACTGTTCATGTTGTACTTGTTGGATCATTTACTGTGTATTAAGGAGAAAGAGAAGAAGTTTAGGTTTTTAGTCTGGTTGAAACTTAAATTCCTTGTATGATATCTAAGAATGCCGTGGGCCTATTTTACTAACACAAAAATGTTTTCAGTCTTTTCAAAAAGGCTCAGATCAACTGGCATATTCTTTAATTATCATTAGCTCCAAGTGAGGGCTGATCAACAGGAGGCAGAGAAATAATAATTTTCATATGGAAATAAAATGATTACATTACTTAGATTTTCACTTTTACTTAACCTCGTATTATGAAGACATTTTCATAAATGTGGGCACTCATATTAAAAATGGTCAATCAATAAGAGTAAGTTAAGAAGAGGAATTATCACCATCCAAGAAATATGGAAATATCAATGAAATTAATTTCACGACATAATGCTTTTTGACATTTTACTTTTTACTTATAAACCTTATAATGTATACTTGTTCTAGAATTAAACTGTGTTCTTTAAATTTAAACATTGTTTAAATTTGGCAGCATTGGTTTTAAAATGATGCCTAAGATTCAGATAAGCATATATTACCATTTCTGTAAGAGAGGAAATATATATACATAAAATATGTATTTTATATTTATGTTCATATATTTTTTAAGAAAATAATGTAATAAGAACATATAAAAGTATCTCTGGAAAGATTTTAAAATACATATGCTATTTCCCCCAAGGAGGGAGTGAAGGAACATTTTCACTCTTCTGTTTTATACATCTTTATCATTGACTTTTTTGGAAGTATTACTTGAATATGAAATTTTATTTAAAAATAAAAGAAAGAGAAAAGAAAGAAGAAAATAAATGGAAATAGCACATATTGGTAAGTACTTACTCTTTATATATCTGTATTTAAAATCTGAGAAGTAAAAATAACGAACAATTTAAACTAGACAGTAAAACTCTTTATTTTAATGGTCTGGTTATATCTCTTAGTTAAATTTTTTAACTTTAAGACAGAAAGATATTACCATGCTCTGTGAAATCCGGGAAGTGTCAAAAGTGGTCTCCCCTGAAAATCACACCTCTATTACATAAGCATTCTCTTTAAGATAACCTTAATATTGATGGTAAATTTTAATAGAGTAGAAAGCCTTAATTATATATTGTCTATATTTTAAGTGTATTTATCTTTCTGAAGAGAGAAGTTCCAAAACTAATGTGCACCAAAAAAAAGAAATTAGATAAACCAGTAGTTTATTCAAATTATTTACACTGATGGTTACAGCTTCTTAAGTTAAACTTGCATATTGGTTTGAGAGTGATTGGTAGTGATGAAAATTATCCAAAATAATGAGCCATGAGATATTTGAGCTTCAAAATGATACTACATTTCTAAAAATACCCATTTTTATCTTTTAGGAATTAGTCAAATTTAGATTCATGTTTTTTATTTCAGTCTATCTACTTTATTTCTCAGTTTTTGAAAACTCTGACCATAATGGTTTATTTCACAGAGAGATTTATGCAGTGAATCACTGCCATCAAGTATCCATAAATATAAGACATTTTAGAGTTGCCAATGCTTGTTCATATTCCTTCTCTCTATCACCCTACCTGATCGCAACATTCTCCATCCTCAAGAAAATAGTTATTTCCATAACCTATTCCCAGGCTATCTGTTTCTTTCAAACTTCAGCACACTCCCTACCCTAACCATGAATACACACACACTTCATTACAAATTGGCACATGCACTAAGCAACATTAAGGAATTTAAAATCTGTCATTCTAATAACAAGTAGTTCTTTTTAAAATTTAATAAGCATAAAGTTACATTGAGGTTTCTTATTTAATGCAAATTTTATGCCTACTTTCAGAGCTTTTAATTTCATAGCTCTAGGTGTGGAGACAGCGTTTTTAAAAAAATTTCCTAAAATGTAATTCTGTTGCAGGTGATCTCTGAGTTGGACTTTGAGAAACTCTGCTATAAAGGAATCTCAGTTACAAATTATGTGCATACAAAAGGATAAGTTAAAACTCCACAGTTCCAAATGCATATTTTAGTTGACAACAGCTCTCCCATGACTTTCTTCCTTAATGGTTATCTATAAGACCAAGAGAGAGTTAATTCTTTGAACTTTACTTTGGAAAAATGATATCCTAGACTGTGTCCCTTCATATCAAAACTATTTTCCTCAAATTCACAAAACCCCATGTCATTGGAGTTCCCTTTATTCAGAATATAGACACTTCCTTTCTTAGCCTCTCCCTTCCTGAACAATGCTGTGTGCATCTTGGTACTGTCCAAATTTCTTTCTTCTTTAGCTTCTCTGAAGTTGTCTAGATCAGAAGATCCCATCTTTACTATGAATCAACTCCCACCTTTCTTACAATCCAGACACTCTAGGATTATTCACAGCTAGTCTCCAGTTATCTGTGCTGTGTACTCACATGTGCTCACAGCTGAGAAGAACCTGCTTCTGCTACAACCTTGGGACCATTGTGTCTTCTCAGACCATGTTTTAGTAGCAAAAACATTTTTTTCGAATTTTTTAACAGTTAGCTGAAAATGAATTTTTGAAGTAAAATAGAACAAAACAGTTCAAATAATCTGATATGTTGCATACTAGAATATTATCTCTGGTCAAATAATCTGATATGTTGCATACTAGAATATTATCTCTAAATATCTACGTACTCATAATCACAGAATTTCAGAAAGCACATTCACGTTTTAAGCTGTCCTACAGGTTTTTTTTTTTAAGTGTTTAGATTTTGCCTAACCAAAATTTATTTTACATATTTGACAATTTAACCTTCCCCCCCTCCCCACTGTTAAAAATTCTGTAAGTTGTCTACCAAACACACTGACAGAATTTACAAAACTCTGACAAATAGCATTCTATGGCTGAGCAATACTTCTATTTCTCGGCCATCAGCCAAATGGGAATATTACATTTAAATGTAAATATGATATTTAGAAAATTCTATGATGATAAAGTCAGGACTCTTCAAAACTAAAATCTCACTTGAATTTTGCACTTTTGGAGTTATTACTGAGTTAACCTTAGGAAACTGATTTGTGGACAGTTGCTGAAGTTGTATAATTTAGCAACAAATAAAATCAATCAGATAAAAATTGAACTTTTCATCTTCTTATTTCTGGATTATTTCTGTGAAATAATACCTGCTTCTTTGTATAAGTCAGAGTAGAACTAAAAAGAGGTGCGTCAGTAATATTTTTAATATAATGTTCTATGATATATAAAATTTTTAAGTTGTAGAAGAAGAGATGTAAGGGAATGACTTGCTGAGTGCATATTTGGGTGGCAGACAATGTGCTATCCTTGAAGTACAGAGCTAAAAGTTGGCAGTTGCTGCCGTCGTATTTATTAGCACCAATCAGGTGGAATCATAAAGCATTAGAATGCATTAAAAAAAAACCTCTTCTTTATGTGTTCACATACATAATTAAATCAAATTTTCATTCTGAGCATTCTTTTTAGTGAGAGTATTTATTTTTATTTATATCTACAATCAGTTGTATAACGGATCAATAGCATATGAAACCTATGATCAGAATTTGGGGTGACAGAAATCAAGGGAAAATACCTGACATTGAAATAGAAATAATGGAGAGAATGCTATGGCCACAACAGTAAGATGTGTGCCACTGCAAATTGACTGAACTTATCTCTGGCATCCTTACTCAATCATTGTTAAATCAATGATGTAATTTTATTTGGTTATTATGAGAAAATCATATTCTTTTAATATTAAAAATAATTGACTGTTTCATGGGTTATGATATTAAATAAAAATGATTTTAGACCTTTAAGGCATCTAAATCAGGCAAAGTGGGTAAATAAAACCTTGGCATTTGAAGCAAAGACAGGAGATAATTTAGCAATGTGGTGAATTAACTTTCCTAAAAAAGAGGGTATTTGAGAAGTAGAGCTCTCACAGGGGCATGCAGAGCATATGACTTCCTGATGACTAAGGAGTTTTAATTAATTAAAACTAGTGAGAGAGTGAGGCAATGGACTTTTTTGTTTTTAACTGGAGGGCATTAGTCCAGAAGCTTTCAGGGGCTTGTGGTCAAATGCAGAGATTAAGTTGAATAGGGATGACTGTGATAAAATAGGTTAACTAATTATGCTTGAGATCTCACAGCAAGAGAAAACCACTTCAGAGGCTAATAAATGCTACTGGATTGGAATAAGCATACTGCTGGAGAATTTCAACTGGAGACATTAGTAAAAAAAAAAAAAAAAAAAAAAATCAAGATTAATTATTTTGAGAATATTAATAGTGTAGAATGTGTCTCAAAATATAGGCTTAGAACAAACATTCTTGTCCTTGACAGAGTTCAACTCTATACTGAGTTCCAATACAGTATCTTTCAGGCCAGAGCAATTAACCGGTGCCCCATGTATTTTTATGCACATGAAGTTTGAGAAATATTGATATATATAGAGAGAGACTCATCACACTTCATCTTTGATCAGTTTAAATTTTGTTCTTTCTATTTTTACATCTTGCAGAGAATTGCTTCCTCAATTTATACAGTTTGACGACTAAAGGTCTGTATTTTGGCAAAAGACTATTGCCTCAGATCCACTAGTTGCTTTCTGAACACTGTTTTCAAACACTTTAATTCCTTGCTGACAGAGTCACTTCTCTTATTAAAGGCTGAAAATGCCAGATTCATTTCCTGTTCTTTTATCCCTGATCTAGATAAGGGAAATGAAGAATTCTTCTGAAGAGATTCTTCTATGATGCAAAGACTACTTAAGGAGAGCCCTGTTTCCTTTTTCCTATGTGCTTGGTGCTTCAGTACTGATCTTGTGGACATCAAATGAACGTTAAGGGAAGCTGAACCAGGGGCCTGATGTCATTAAATCACGTCTAGAACCATCTACTCTGTTATGTCATATATTAAACTTCCATTGTTTAAGCCACTTTTAATCAGAAATGAGGCATTTGCAACTGAATGCATCTTAAATGGTTCAAGCCATATTCAATTTATTTATCTCAGATCTCCATGGAGAAATATAAATTGCCTGTTCAGCATTCCGAAATTCTTCTCTCTTCTAGTGCCACTGCTTCAAATAACAAACAATACACACAACAAAATCTGTATAACCTTAACACATTACTCCTATTTTATGGCATTAATTAGTTAACATGACCATATAAGTATAATACAATTAAAAACAGAATCTTTTTAAAAATCTTCATAGTAGTAGAGAATATATAAATTGAACTGTGCTGTTATAAAAGAGTAAGTATTCCAGATGCTTTTCTGATCAGGAAGTTGTTCAAACTTAATGCTAACACAATACAATTGATGCTTCTCTCTCATTTTCTCATTCTCTCCTTTTATCTTACCATATACTTAACTTATTAAATATGTCTTCCTTTAAGAGTAACTTAAAAAGAGTAGACAAAATGCTAACACAAAGATAGATAAATTATAGAAATTTGTTCCTTTGACTGGTTTATGATTCACTTTGCAAAAGAATTAGTTGAATTAATAAACTTTCTTACACATAATTAGTCTTATAGTGATAGGTGCTGGTATTGCAGAGCTCTTTCCTTCTGTAGTGCAATGGGAAACACATGGGATATGTTTTGATGGTGTGAGCAGATGCATACCTCACTTTATTGAATTTCACAGGGGTTGCATTTTTACAAATTGATGGCAAGCCCTTTTGGCAAAAAGATTAAAACTCGCTTTATTGCCGCTGTTTGGGTTCAAACTCCTCAATATCTCTGACATATGCATATGCCTGTACACAATATTTAGGATATACATAGAAGGAGTGCCAAAACCATCACTTCTCTTTTATTTTATTATCATAAATAATAATAATTTTGGTTTGGGGCAGGTCAAGGAAGTTATTTGGAGTATAATTACGCTGATGTCTAAAACAAGGTAGAATTTGATAAGCTGAAGGAAATGGGGGGCTTTTGGAGGCATTTCAGTAGATCTTGGAGAAAGCCTTGGAGGTAAGAGAAAGCATGCTAAGTTTACAAGAAATGGTTTTTAAGTTCTACAACACTCTCTTCTGAATTCATTTAGGGTGTTTAAATATTTGTTGTAATTAAAGATGAAATAGTGTTTTTTATTCTGTTTTTAGTAAAAAACAGTTGGGTATTGTATTAGTTCTTTCAGACTGTTATAACAAATTAACAAAGACTGAGTGGCTCATAAACAAAATAAATTTATTTCTCATAGTGCTGGAGGCTGGAAGTCTGAGATCAGGATACCAGCAAGGCTGCGTCCTGGTGAATACTCTCTTCTAGGTTACATACTGCCAACTTCTAGGTGTGTCATCATGGAGGAGAGCAAAAAGGGGAAGCAAGCTCTCTCCCGAAGGTTGCTTTTCAGCAAAGATTTTTGGGGATCCATGTTTTGCTGTTCTTTAAAAATTACATCATGAAGAAATGTTAGTAAAAAAGGGATTTTTTGTCTCAAACTTTTGTAGACTTTCCCACTGGTTTAAAGCAACTTGCTGCCATGGCAGTAGATTTTAGTAGCCTGGAAAAAATTATGGACACCATCTTGATGTTGCTTCTTCTTCAGGAACTAGGGCAGTGCCTATAGCAATCCTGCAAGTTAAGCCTAGGTCTTATTCTTATATCTAAATTAGCTGATTCGTTAAAATAGTAAAATGTTTAAAGATAAAATTGAGTATCCATGCTCTTCGTTTTGAATTTCTTCAGAAAATTTGAATGCAAGTAGTTAAACTAAGTAGAGATTAAACACAGCTGTCCAGATGTCTGAATTATCAAAAGACTTCACAAGTAAGCAGTTCTTTTAGAAAAATGAGCTCTTTTGTTCACTTTCTGTAGCAGATCCCACATTTATTTGTATAGGAAAATTCCATTCCACAAATAGGGTAAGAGTAGAAATTAAGAAAATTTTTAATACATTTATCACTTCTGAAGCTACAAAAAGTAATAATGTACAAGAGACTTATGGTAGTGATTATGTAGATCTACATTAATTTACATCATTTTCTTGATGTTAAGATGTAAATTTTCTTTTAAAAACATATTATTCCTGAAATTTCCTGTAGTGTCTCCTTCAGAGTTTGACTACAAAAGCATTCTTCAGCAAAAATATATGTATAAAATTATAATATTTAATTGTTTATTAGACTGTCAGCTACTTAATTTATTTAATCAAGGATTTCTACTTCATTAGAAAAGGGAAAACAAAGAGACACATATCAGCATTTGAGAACTTTGTGACTAAAATAGCAGAACCCAGAACATTATGTTTTACATAATGCATTTTTTCAATAATATTTAGCAGAAAACTACTTTCTTCCACCTTAAAAGAAAATATTTCTCTTCTAAAAAATTCAAAACTTTTTATACTTTTTAAATGTGTTTTCCAGACAAAAGTGCTAAGTGGAGCAAGGACCATAATAACAATTAAATTAGAACTTTGTGTTCAAATGCATATATGCAGGAACTCTATTTAATGTGTATGTTTAGTTCAAAATAATTGTGTGCTAACTCTAAGTTATGTACTGAAATCAAGAATATAATTTCTTAGCTTGCTTGTAGATGATGGCTTTTGGAAAAGCATCACCTGCACTCTCTACAACATAAAATAATTGTGATCCAATATCTAGAAACTTTTACCCTGGGAAGATGCTAAATATTGAAGTCCCTCATGAAACCTCTGGCTTGCATTTGTACTGATCTAACATATTTTTGAGTACAAACAGGATACAACTTTCTGGAGAAGATTCTTAAAATTGAATAATTCAAAGGTTATTGTTTTAAATTTCTAACTTCAAGTTTTCATGGAAAAAATTATCGTGAAAACACCAAGTTACCCATATC
>NW_006494610.1:6565403-6579412 GCF_000325575.1 Pteropus alecto
ATTTTAATGTGCAGATGTTCTATTCACTAAAAACAATTGCCTCCTTTGTCACGAGATGGCGCTACACACAGTTCTAAATAGGCTATTCTTCCTTAGGAAAGAAATTTCAGAGCATTCAAGAAAAAGCTGCACAGCCCTTGAACATTTATACTTTGCTTCCAGGTTATTGAGAAGTAGTATAGAATGGCTGCACAGTAGGGGGAAAAAAAACAAACAAACTTTCCAAACTCAAAGTCTGTGTCAAAATAAATAGAATTAATTTAAATTTGATTCTTCAGAAAAATTTTAATGTGGAATAGACGAAAGAGATGAGATATAACAGATTCTGACCAAATAAGTCTTTTATTCACTCCATTTTTGTATAGAACAGGAACAGTCAGAAGAAAATGAAAGGGAAGGATAAGAAAATAGGAGTATTTAAGTGGCAATTTTAAACACTGTATACCTACTTAAAAAAAAAAAAAAATGTGTGGGAGGCATTAAAACTTCCAAAAGGATAATCCCTCTCTTTCCTTTCTTTCCTCACGAGACCTATGCAGGAAGTCAGACTTGGCAATAGAATCAGGTATAATTACATTTTAGATATGCGAATGTAAGCATTGGATAGAAATATCCATCTCATTTTTATCATATTTGCAGTAAATTTTTGTAGAATGAATATCACTTCTGTGTAAAGATTCTCAGTGGCTTTCCATTAAAGAAACTCAGAATTAAGTTTAAGATCCTGGAGTTACTTAGTACCAGACTATGAACTGTTTTTACAGATTTGCCATGACATAATGTACTTATGACAGATGAAAAAAAATCAATCATGTCATTAAACACAGTTTAATTCAGTTGACCTTTTCTTTCTCATCAAGGTTTTCTCAATGAAGAAAGTAGTACACTGATTAACTATATAGCACTATTTTCGAGTGCCCTTGTCTACTTCTGCCACTTTGCTTTTTTTATCCTCTATGAAATATCTTCTACTTCATAGGTTCAATGCACTGTGGCTTTTCAGCACCTAAAATGAATGGACCAAGTTATTTTTCACCAGGCATCTGTACATACTGCTTCTATTTTTGAAATGCCTGTCACCATCCTCTAGGTGATTTCTTTTCATCATTCATGTCACACTTCTGATCTCACAGAGGTATTCCCAGGCCACCTAATATATAGTAGGTTATCCTATTTTATAGCACCTGATTCTTTTAATTTTATGTCTATTATCATAAACTGTAGCTATATTCATAAGTGATGAACCGGCTTTATGTTTCAGGTAGTTTTGAGAAGGACATGATGGCCTCCTCTATTAAGCCTACTTGTACATTAGCCTGTAACAGATTTTGGGAAGTTCTATTCTAATAAACCTACTTAATTAATTCAGAGCTTACAAAAACTACTTTTTAATATTAACATTTCAGGAAGGTATATAAAAGACCCTTTAGAAAATACTACTCAAACCCATCCAACTTCTGCATTTATAGAAGGGGAAATAGCTTCAGGTTAGTGATTGCCCATGCTATAAATTTAGTTAGAAGTAGTTCAGGGCTCTCTTATAGGGACACAATCATATTGACAGTGGATTAATTTCCACAAAGTGATTATCTCGCTCTTACCATAATTTTTTATTACCCCCGTTTTACTATATTTGGATTGTTTTTGCCAATCTTTATTCTAGTAGCTCTCTTAAAATCAGCACAGACTAAATTGTATCAGAAAATACAAAATATTTATCATGCTTCTTTCCATTCCTACATACAGAAAGCTATTATTCATTAATTCATTGCATTTTAGTAAGTCTCCATTATAGCATGAATCAACTAGAATAGCAAGTAGAATAATAAAGATTTATTTCAATATCTCCCTCCCTTTTCTAATGAGTTCTTTAAAAGAAAGGAGTTTATGTTATTCATTCAAATTTATTCAGGACCCCACAAGAAATAAATACTAGAAGATATAAATAGGAAGACTATCTCCCTGGAGGTATTCAAGGTCTAAAGGGGAAACTGACACAAATACAAGCAATTATAATGTGTCAGGCTGTGATGTGTTCTATGACAGAGAAAGGTTACTTGTGAGAAAGGCTTCTGGGATTGCTTTCCAAAAGTGGCAATATATGAGTTAGATGAGACAAACAATTAGAATTTCACTGTGTGGAAGAGGAGAAAGGCAGAGGTAACATCATAACATGATCACACTGTGTCTCCCACCTGGAATGTTTTATCCTGGCTAAATTTTAATCTAAGTCTTATTAATTCTTATCTACTCTAGACGAACCTGCATTATTAGGTTAATGGTTGATTATTTGCAAACATTTAAAAACAGTCTTAGAAGGTAATAATAAAACCATGTAATGCTTTAGAGCTGTGCTTTCTGATACAATGGCTGCTAGCTAACTGTATTCATTTAAATTTAATTAAAATTAAATAAAATTAAAAATGTAGTTTCACACTCACATTCACAACACTCTAAGTGCTCATAGGCATGTTTTCACCTATTCCTTTGACCACAACAGAAGGTTCTATTGAACAGTGCTATAGATTACAGGGAAATAACAAAAACAAAAAAACCAAAAATTTTATCATGCTACCTTCCATTTTTTGTAGTATTATATATTTTTCAAAATCTTTTTCATATGCTATCTTACTTGATCCTGAGGAAGAGCCATTGAGGTAGGGTGCACAGGAATTGTTACCATCCTTCCGCAAAAATAAAGGATGTGAGAGAGAGCAACTCAGTTGACTCATCTACTTCACATTGACAGCAGAAACAGGGCTTAAATAAAAGAATTTTGATTTAACTACAGATACCTTTTCAGGTTGAGAGATAGCATGCGTGCGCACGCACGCGCACACACACACGCGCACACACACACAACATGACGAAACAAACATAAATAACTATCTTCCTTTCGGTCACAGATTCTGGGAAAATCCCATTCTAAGAAGAAACTAAAGAAATGAGGAAAATAAGAGATGAATTTTTACCCTTACTGAAATCATCCTTCCTGCGATTTTATGTGACAATTTCTTCGCGTGCGCACGCACGCGCACACACACGCGCACACACACACAGAACATGACGAAACAAACATAAATAACTATCTTCCTTTCGGTCACAGATTCTGGGAAAATCCCATTCTAAGAAGAAACTAAAGAAATGAGGAAAATAAGAGATGAATTTTTACCCTTACTGAAATCATCCTTCCTGCGATTTTATGTGACAATTTCTTAGCGATATACTGTAGAACCACATGACAAGATAAGATGGCAAGAGAAATATATTCATTTCAATCAAATTGAAACATAGCTAGGAAAGTGATCATCAGTAAATAATGTAAAGAAGAGCTCAAAATCCCCTAGTCATCCCATGCAAGACTGTTTATCTGATTGGTTGAAATGACTGGCTAATTTATAGTGAGAGCAGCAGCAGCTTCCTAGCAACTTCCTTATAGTTAAGCATTTCATAGTCAGTCAGGCACCCAAGCAGCACTGCCATTTTGTAGTTTTCTGTCCTATTTTTGTTTATACATAGAAGCAAATGAGGGAAAATAAAATGGGAAGGATATAGTAGTAGCTCTACTTATGAAGATGCTGTTCATAATGTAGATTAACAGGAGAAATACTTCTAACAAATAAAACAGATTGTAAAATCTTCAACTTAATAGCCAAAGCTGTAAATCACATAAAATCCATGGCCTAGACTACAACATGTGACTCGTAAATTTTCAGTTTGTGTAAGTGGATGTTGTTCTTGGTTCCATATAAAGACAAAAAGCTGCAATACAGTTTCCAAAGAAGGCACATTTTACAACATCGAGCCTTACTTTATATGTGGCCTATGGTTTAGATTGAGGTCTTTGGGGATATTAAGGACAGCATCTGAGTCATGACACAAAAAGAAAAATTCCATTTGCTGCTTGTTAAATTTAATAAAGTGGGATAAGATTTAATAAAGCAGGGGAAGATTGTTAGGTACTTTACAAGTGAGCATAAATATTTGTTGAATGAATAAACATTTCTGGAGGATGTCTTCTTGCTTCGGGGTTATCTCATTATTTTATCATTCATCACAATGGAAAGGTTGGTTGGTAAAATAATAAAATCCATTAGATTACATGCTGATGTTATTCAGCTTGCCCTCTCTTGTTTCTTTTCTCCATCCTAATTGTAGCAATGTCTTGTACTGATGACATGATCAAGAACTAGCTGGCTGTTTTAACTCAGAAGATTTGCACTTCAACATATAAGAAAGAATAAGAATTAATTAATACTTTTTTGGAGGGAATATGTGGGATGAAGTCTTTCAATTGTCAATAAACTCCTTAATTTCATAATCTATTTCAGATGTTTTGATAGCAAGGGGAAGATTATTTTTGTTATATGTATTAACAGAGTGCTCATTTTACCTCTAGTTAGCCTTTCTTATATTTATACATGATTGCTAACCCCCACAAACACCATGACCATATAACTTATCTTACAAGCCATGAAATGTTTGAAAGTGAAATGGCACTATTAATAATTAATAACATGGATGAAAAAATTATATAGAGAAACAGTAATGGATAAACTGATGTATATGAATCCTAATCTTGTACTATAAGCTCATTATAATCGAAAGCGTAACACTTCTATGCACACTTACTGACAAATGTAGAGTAAAATTGTAGAATACATCTGAAACTGCCTACATTCTTCAAAGACTCTCTCTGTTTACTTCTTGGTGAAATGCATGATATTATCATTTATTTATAAGGGTCTGAGGACTGAGTAAGTTGTAAAGCAACTTTTTTTTTTATAACTTTCAATAGTGTATGACAATGTTATCCAGTTTTAAATTCTGGAGTTCTTTTCCTCGGTGTCTCTGGCCTATCTAAAATTCATCTCTTTCAGATATGACATAACAAGTCTAGAGAACTTTGAAAATGGTTCTGGGCATTTTGTTTAAATATTCAACATTCTCTCTGCTCAGCAGTATTCGAGTTATATTATTACATGGCTTTTTTTTTTTTTAACAATTCATGTTTTAGATTCTCGTTGACTAGTAGGAGATAGAAATACAGCATAAAACGTTCCTATTTTGTGATTTTTTTTTTTCTGATTCTGACTATGGTATCCCTGAGGTAGTTAATAATTATAGAATGGGTTAATAACTGCATACTTTTAAATAATGTTTTGAGACCAGAAAGTGATCAAACTTAAGAGGAAGGCAACAATCTGATAGCATAAATTGAGAAAGATTATAGAGGTATCTGTATTATGATAGACACATAAGTGAAATAAGATAAATAATTGAAAGCATAGGAATACCAGCATTGAGGGAAAACCAGGGAGGGACACTAGAGATGTATAGATATAATTATAGATAAAGACGTAGATTCAGAAATCTGATATATAACCAGAATTTTGTTTACCTATTCTTTTTCGGGAGAATTATACAAAAAAATTCAAGAGAATTTCCAAATAAACAAATGCAAATAATAGACCAAGTTTAACTTCCAGCTTTTCTGCCTACCACTCCCCACTTCACCTCTGCTTCCTTATTTATATCAATGAGGATACTTCCAAATGCAAGAAACAGTAAGCACAAACCAAACTTACTGAATTATAAAAAGGACTTTTTGGTTTATATCCCCAACAGTTCCAGAAGTGTTCTGTGCAGGCATGGTTTGAACACAGCTTCAGTGCCAACTCACTGTGATTTTCTTGGGATACAAATGTACCTCTGTACGCCATCTTCAGCCCCAGGAGGCTTTTTTCATGGTGGCAACATGGCTGTTATTCGGTTGGAGATAAATATTCATGTTATGGTATTCCTGGCCCAAGTCTTAAATTCTACCCTGATTGTTTGGGCTTGGTTAACCAGAACAAATGTTATTTTTTGTTTGTTTGTTTGTTTTTATTGTTGTTGTTAAGAGAAATATCCTGTTTCCAGAGTCAAGGGTGAATTCAGTCTTACATCCAACTGCATGGCTGTCACATCATTAGGTAAATGTGGTCTAAGTAAAAACTTAGAGTACATGACAGTTTCTTAAAGGAAAACTGGTTCCTAATAAGGAGGGGTAAAGGGAGAAATAGATAGGCATGCAATAAATACATATATATTTCTCCCATCTTCCTTCACACCTTGTCATCTTTCTTTCACCCATGGACTTTTATTTTCTTGAGTTCGCATCCCATTAAGAAAACTTGTTATAAAATTTTTATTTCAACGATGTATAAAATATATTTTTTTCAAGGGAGGATTTCTATGGTAAAGCAGCCTCCTCCCCATTCTATTTGTTTTCTTTATATCATAGATTTTACAGATCTTTCTCTATCCAGCCCCTAACATTCACTATAGCCTATTTTAATATAGTCTTATATTTTCTTATACCAATCAATTTTTATTTTTCATTATTCCTCAGGTGGATTGAATCCCCTCTTTGGCATATTGTTTTAGAGAGAAGTTGAAATATAGTTTTTTTTTTAATAAAAAACAAGATTATGTACAAGCAACAAATCCAAACAGATTTCCGAAAATAACATTACTATGTTCAAACTAAATAACATTTGTGGAGCATGTTTTGTTCTTGCCAGATTAAAAAATGTTGTAGGCAAATATAAAATGCAAAAGTTTAAGTAATTACAATAAAAATACCATTAATTTTTTTAATATCTTCACTTAGTATATAATCAGTAGTTGGCTGTCAAATATCAGGGAAAGGTTAAACAAAACAAAACAAAACAAATAAAATGGTGCATCCATAAAATAGAATCCTGTGCAGTTATAAAAATTGATGAACCTCTTTATAAACTAATATGGAAAAATGTCCACAAAATTTTGTTAAGCAAATTTTAAAAGTCATAGAATACTGGGTAACTTAATATGGGCTTTTTTTTTTTTTTTTTTTGCATAAAAACAAGCAAGATAATTCATTTTCTTGAGCATGCATAGTGGCCCCCAGAAGAAAACATAAGAAACCAATGGCAGTGGTTCCCCATGTTGAGTGCCAGGAGAACTAGGCAATTAGAGACATGTTATAAAATCCAGTTTTTAATTTTAATGTAAAATTATGCCATAAAAAGGATAACATAGGTCTATATGTATTAATTTTAGAAGTCAGACTCAATATAGCAGCCAGATTCTGCCAACTGTAGCATATTTAGTATAATGTGGTCTTATTTGTTTGGATGCTTCAAAATCTTGAATTTCCTTGTGGTTTTGTTCTGAAGATCAGTTCTTATCTTACAAAGCTTAGAGGTAGATATTGGAGAGAATTGTTATTCTTTTGCACTACCACCCTACTTTTTATTCAGGTTTCTATTTTCCATGAAAATTTATTCTCTTTGATTTATTAAATGGAAATTCTATGAGATAGAGATGTTTTTCTATTTTCTTCATTGCTGTATCCTAGCAAATAAAGCAGTGCCTTATATATGGTAATCAAACCATAAATATTTCTTAAATAAGAATATTTTTTAATGTCATATCGATTCCATGAAGGTAATCACTCGTATATTTGGAAAAAAATTTTTGTTCCATTTTTAAAAGCTTCCTTATGAATTTTTATATACTTAGTAACTATTTTGTGTAATTTATTAATTTATGAATAATTATTGTGACTTATTGAAGGAACAGCTAAAAACTGAATCAAGAAGTACACAGTCTAGAAGTTGGGCAATTTTCATAGAATAATTTTCTGAGTAATATGTAGATTTTTCTCCCAAAATAAGCCCTTATTATCAAGACAGTAACTAAGTTGTTGTGCTAGAATATAGAACATTATGTAAGATAGTCCAGGAGACAGTGGACTAGAAACATATAACTTATTTATAACATCAGTTTCTCTAATATTTTGATCACTCTAAATGTTAAAGAAATATATATCTGCTCTGACAATATGCTTTAGATTTTTGAAAAAGCATTGTGCTACCTAATGGATCTAATGTTCTCTTGTAAACAAAGAACACCTTGCAATATTTTTATTAGCGTTTACCCATTTATCTCTTCAGGATCTTACAATTATGTTCCCAATGTTGTTTTATAGAGTCTGTGAAAGATCATAATCAGCCAGGAACATCTTCAGTAATCACCATGCTGAAGAAAATTTTCTTGATTTTTGGCTGGAAATTTATAAGCCATACATTTCTGCAACTGGCAATTTGTAGCATCTGCTTAATCTGAAGACACATGGATTGGTGCTGACAAAATAGACACTAGTCACGATACCATGTTACATTTAATAGAAAATGTTAAATTTATTTGTGGCAAATATCTTTGACAACTCATTTCAAATTTGGTAACGTTTTTTCTTGGTATGTTTGATCTCACCTAAATTGTTATCATATTAACTTTAGTAATGGTTTGGGGAAAAAAATCGAAGCTACTAACCACTGCTTTGAGCCCTTTCTCTGAGAGCCTGAGTATATTGCAAACTCTGTATTATCCTGTATTGTTGCAGTAAGCCTCAAAGTTGGAATATGAAGGCCTATTTAAATATTTTCAACAATGAATTTTTAAAAAGCCAATAGGAAAATGGACAGAGGTCATCGATATAGAGTTCACAAAAATTTTAACCATGTGAAAAGCTATTCACCATCATTCATAAATAAAAGCAAATTGAATCATTTATGAGTTTTTTTGAGCAATGAATTGGCAAGAGATGAAATATTTACAGTACAAAATAATGTCAAAGATGTTGAGAAAGAATATACATTGAACACAAAAATTCTATAGGACAGAAATTTTTATTGCAGCTTTTTAAAAATTTTATTTTATTTATTGCAACTTTTATTGTAATAATAAGGGACTATTAATGAAAACAGTTATCAATAGGACACTGAAGTACAATAAAGCACAATATATTCATCCATTGAATTGCTTTGAAACTATTAAAAAGAGTAAGATAGATTTTCATGGGCTGATATGGAAGTATAACCAACATTTATGATGAAATAAAAAATGCAAAGTGAAGAATTATGAGTAGTCTCCCACTTGTGTTCAAAGAAAAAATATATATCTATACACTCTTAAATCGATATCAAATATTTCTGAAAGAATATATAAAAATATAAACACAGTTGTTTTCTCCAGAGAAATGCACGTAAGTACTGTGATAGAAAGGAGAATATCTTTCCATTTTACTGTTTTAATCATAGAAGTTTTTAAGTCAGATGCGCATATTGTCTTATTTTCTTAATATTTAATTTATATTGTTTAAACAAATAAAATCAATGTTTTGTGATGTTTTCTATGTATTTTAGAGCTCATATAAGCCTCCTGTTACTTTTTGATTCATCTCTCTATTTCATGAAAAATAAATCAATATTAAAAAATCAAAGGATATTAGCTTATTTACAGGATGTTCATTGAATAATGAAGAGGGGTGTGTTATTGTTCTAGTACTGGAAAAATTGTAGAACATTGCTAGGCCACAACATCAGAAACCAGGATAGGGAAAAAGCACTCTGATAATTTTTAAAAATGTGTTCTGTTGATGTTAATAAGTTTTCCTAGGTATAAATTAAAAAAATTTTATAGTACAATATATTTGAAAATGTATATTATTTTTGCATTTTGCAACTCTACTGTATTCATTTATTGTTTCTAATAGTCTTTCGGTGGAATCTAGAATTTTTAAATTTTTTTTATTTTTCAATTATAGTTGGCATATAATATTATATTAGTTTCAGGCGTATAACATAGTGATTAAACATTATAACTTAGAAAGTAGTCACCCCAATAAATCTAGTATCTATCTGACGCTGTACGTAGTTATTACAATAACAATGACTATATTCCTTATGCTATACTTTACATCCCCATTACTATTTTGTAACTACCAATTTGTACTTCTTAATTCCTTCCCTGTTTTAATGCACCCCCCATTCCGCCTCCTGTCTGGTAACCCTCAAAATGTTCTCTCTATCTATGAGTTAGTTTCTATTTTATTTTGTTCTTTAGATTCCACATATAAGTGAAGATATATGGCATTTGTCTTTCGCTGTCTTATTTACTGCACTCAGCACAATATGCTTTAGATTCATCCATGTTGTTGCAGATGGCAAGATTTCATTCTTTTATTTATTTGTTTATGGCTGAGTAATATTTCATTGTATATGTGTACCATCTCTTTTTTATCCATTCATTCATTGACAGACACTCAAGCCGCCTCCATATCTTGTCTATTTAAATAATTCTGCAATGAACATATAGATGCCCATGTCCCTTCGAAGTAGTGTTTTGGTTTTCTTCAGATAAATACACAGAAAGTGAGATTACTGGGTCCTTCATTATCTCTTGTTAAACCCTTTGTTTTAAAGTCTATTTTGTCTGGCATAAGTATTGTTACCCTAGCTTTTTTTGTTTGTTTCCATTTTCATAAAATAACATTTTCCATCTCTTTACTTTTAGTCTGTATGTGTCTTTCAATCTGGAGTCTCTTGTGGGAAGCATATGTAAGCATCTTGTTTTCTTATCCATTCAGTCACCCTATCTTTTGATGGGGCATTTAATTCTTTTTCATTTGAAGTACTTGTTGATAGATATGTAGTTATTGCCATTTTATTATTTATATTTTTGATACATACTTTTTTCTTAAAGAAGTCTCTCCAACATGTCCTGTAATACTGGCTTAGTAGTGAGGAACTCCTTTATTTTTTTCCTTGTCTGGGAAGCTCTTTATCTGTCCTTCCAGGCATTTATTGCTGTTTCCCTTTGACCATTCTTTTTGCTGCATCTCATAAGTTTTGACATGCTTTGTTTTCATTTTTATTTATCTCACAATGTTTTTTTTTAATTTCCTTATGATTTTTTCTGTGATCCATCGATTGACTGTATTATTTAATTTCCATATTTGTGAATTTTTCAGATTTCCTTTTGTTAATTGACTTTTAATTTCATTCCAATGTGGAAAGAGATGTTTTGTGTGATTTCAATCTTTCAAAAATTTATTTAGACTTTGTGTGATCTAACAATTTAGTCTGTCCTGGAGAATATCTCATGTACACTTGAGGAGAAAGTGAATTCTGCAGTCATACTATATGTCTTTTGATCTAGTTGGTTTACAATGTTGCTCAAGTCTTTTATTATCTTGATCATCTTCCGTCTAGTCGTTCTATTCATTATTAAAAGTGGAACATTTAAGTCTCCAAATATTGTTAAAGGGTCTATTTTTTTCTTAAATTATGTCATGTTTTGTTTCATATATTTTAATGCTCTGTTGTTAAAGAGACTATATGTTTATAATTGTTATGTCTTCTTGAAGTTGCTCTTTTATCATTATAATTGTCCTGCTTCATTTCTGGTGATCGTTATTTTTCCAGGTTTATTGAGATATAATTGACATATAACTACGCTTTTTGTCTTAAAGTCTATTTTCTCTGATATTTTTATAGCCACTCAAGCTCTCACACACACACACACACACACATACACACACACAGACATATATTTCACTTTCAATTTGTGTCTCTGTATCTAAAGTGACCCTCTTTTAGATAGCATATAAATAGATTTTTAAAATCAATTCTACCAATCATCGTTTTTAATTGGAGAGCTCAATTTATATTTAAAGTAATTACTAATAAGGAAGGATTTTATTGAAAACTTAGTTTATTGATTTTAAACAGTTTTTCTCTCTGATTTATTAATTTAAAATCATAAATTTTGTAGAACCATAAATTTACTATTACACAGCTTTAGGTGAATCCGACAAATTTTAATGTTGTACTTTGTGCTACCGAGTAGCACATTGCTTAATCTGCAAATATTCGAGATTTTTTGGTATTAAATTCTATTTTTATTGTGACACAAACTCATATTCTCTATGATTTCTTGAAAATTATTAAAACTTGCTTTATGGTTCAACATATAGTCTATTTTTCTGAATGTGTCTTGTGCTCTTGAAAAGAAAGTAAACTCTGTGATTTGGGGTTATAATGTTATATAAAGATTATTCAAGTTAATTGAATTAATACTGTTCTTTATATCTTCTAAGTCCTTACTGATTTTTGTATGATTCTACTGTAAATTACTGAGTGAGGTGTACTAAAATCTCTAACTCGACTTTCTTTAATTAGACAATAACTATATTTGTGGATTTGTCTAATTTCTCTTTTAGCCTGTTAAATTCTTTATTTATTCTGAAGCTACATTAGGTGCATACACATTTGGGACTGCCAAGCCTTACTGATAGACTGATCCTTGCATCATTATTAACTGTTTCTCATAATCTCCAGTTATATTTCTTATTTTAAAATCTTAAATTTTCTAATATTAATAAAGTCACAATTCTTCATTATGTTTAGTGTTCGTGTGTTATAACTTTTTCCACTAGTTTATTTTAAACTGTTGCCTTATACTTAAAGTTTTTAGAATCAACATGTATGTGTTTCTTGTTTTTGTTTAATAGGTTATTAAGCTATCTTTTTATTGTAGTTTTAGTCCACGAACTTTTAATATAACTGTTAATATTATCAGGTTGTCTTGTTTTTTTTGTTTCCTGATTACTTCTTTTTGAATAATCAAGTATTTTATTAAACCATTTTATATACTCCACTATAGTTTAGCTATGTGACTTGTACTTATTATTTTAGCATTTACTCGAAAGATTACAAAATGTATATTGATTTCATCTTTAATCTCTGCCCACCCTTTATGTTATTATTGTCATACATCTTACTTTTACATATATCTTAAACTCCATAATACATGGTATATGCTTTTACTTTAAAGTCAGTGATCCTCTAATTTTTTAAAAATAGTATTTTGTACTGACATACAAATTTCCATTTATATTGTTTCCCATTCTTTCTTATAGAGCCATGCTTAAATCTGAGATTAAGTCTTTGTAGCCTAAAGAACATCATTTCTTAGTTCTTGTAAGGTGATCTGCTACTGCTGCATTTTTAATGGCTCTATTTGTTTGAAAAGATCTTTATTTTTTAATTTTTTAAATTATTCTCTGTATATCGAACTTTAAGCTTACTTTTTTTTCTTTTCACCACTTTACATCATTCTATTGTCTGTTGGCTTCTATGATGACCAGTCAGATTTCATTCTTATCATTGCTTTCCGAATGATGCCATTGTTTTTTACTGTATTTAGATTTTCTTTTTATCTTCGTTATCCCCAAATATGACCATGACTTTCCTAGATGTAGTTTTTTTTTGGTATTGATTCTAAAAGAGATTTACTTCTTAAATTGTGGTTCACGTTTCATCAACATTGAAACATTCACAGCCATTAGATAAGAATTTCTTGTCTTACTTTCTGAAATTCCAATTACAAATTTTTTAGAATTATTTTATATTCTCCCACATGTCTCTCATGCTTGTTTCACCACCACCACTACTAGTACTACTAGTACTACTACTACTACTACTACTACTACTACTACTACTACTATATTTATTAACATCACTATTATTTTCTCTTCATAGTAAAGTTTGAGTAATTTTTGCTTGGAGCATGTTATTTATTTATTTATTTCCTATTCTGCTGGGTCTTCTGTTATGTATATCTAATACATTCTTATTCTTAAGTGCTGTATATTTTTATATTCTTCTAGTACAGTTATTATTGTTTTTAAGATTGCATTTCTCTTGAATTTCTCCACCGTGCTACTTTTTTAAAATCTATTTTTAATATAATTGCTCTAAAATACTTACATTAAAAAAAACTTTATCTGTTAACTCGAGTTCTGGACCATTTTAAAAATTTACCTAGTTTTTTTAAATTCTTTTCCTTTTAATCATTGATCATAATTTCTGCTTCTTAGTATATTATATCACATTATTTTTTGGACATGTGTTTAAATGAGCCATAGAGACTGAAGTAAATATTATTTTCATCTAGAGATGGTATATTCTTCCCTCTTCCAGGAAGATGATATGAGTGGCAAAACATTTTTGATTCAATTTAATCAGTAGTTAAGCTGAATTAGAGCTGTGTTGCTGGTATAGTTGGTTTTATTTTACCTCCTATTTCAAAAGCCATTAAGGGCTACTTGTCTTGTGTATATATCAGATGTTCCTCTC
>NW_006494610.1:6579451-6596534 GCF_000325575.1 Pteropus alecto
TGTCTCTTCTTTCTAGCCAAGATCCCAAATTCTTTGCTGTACTCTCACCGCTGCAAACTCAATTAAAATCTTGTATAGGAGAATCAGAAGTAAAGAGATTTAGCTCTTCAACTAAGGCTTTTACTCATTCTAATCATTTAGACTGGCCACATGGCTGTTAATAGATACTCTAGATTTCTTTTAATCCAGCAGAGTTCTTCTGGCTATGGCAAGTCCCATCCAACACTTACCTAGACCCAGACTAGGCAAGCAATGGCAATAGATTACTTCTAGCTCAGAGAGGATTTATCTATCGTTGAGAATTATTTCATTCTATCCTATTTGTGCTCTCTTGTGCCTTTAATAAATGTATTATATGTATATGTATGTATGTATATAAAAATAAATAAATAATAAATAATCATATGTATATGTATGTATATAATGTGTATGTATGTGTGTGTGTGTGTGTATATATACATATATAAAAATTTTTTTGGAGGAGTGGTTGTTCTGGCTAAAGGATATTCAGTTTAGACTATGTTCATCTCATCTGGAAGCACAGCTCTCAAAAAATTGCCTTTAGAGGACTGATTTTATTACTGCTTTAATTCTCTTCTTGGGAATAAATTGAAAAATACTGAAAACCCTAGGATATCTTTTTCATTGTATCAAATTCTATTGAAATTCAAAACATTAAAATATATGGTATTATTTTATTTTGAAAGAGAAAGTTATTAAGGCAGTTGAAAAGTAAAAACATTATGATATAACATTAATGTATGCTAGCCTTTAAATCAATAGTTTATTTTTATTATTTAGTAGTAAAAATTACATTTTATACTACTTTTGGTTTAGTTTAAGAAGTCACTGAATTTGAGAATTATCTGACTCCAGCATTTTGAAATTTATACTCTTTTTCATTTTAGAGGCCATTATCTTTTCCTGTTTTTACTTTTAAAATTTACTTATCTAGTTTAGCAAAGATGTTTCTTTTTTCTTCCTTTTGTTCTTTTTAAATTGCCTCTTCATGAATCATTCAAATTTATTTCTACATAAATCAGCAGAATATTCTTTTTGAACAGAATGGCTTAACCTTACCAACAAGATAACATTTATTTAGTCCTTACTAAATTTCAAGGAAATTGCACCAATCTCAATGCAAACTATTTCCTGCTCAGTCAGCTTTCTTATTGAATAATTATCTCAGTTCAGATAAGTATTCATTCATATTCTTTCTAGCTAATGTAATTCAAATCCGAATTAGAAGAAAAAAATCTGTCTTATAATTTAATGGCTCATGAATTTTCCCTTTAACTAAATTAATGATTCCTCCATCTGTGTCACCTGAAAGACTCCTCTTTACTTTCTACGAGTTCACATTTGGAGATATAAGTCCCTTTCCCCTATCAGTGTACCTCAATCAGGCCCACCGCAAAATATTCAAAAGGCCCTAATAATTGTTGAACTGCAAAGGGAACATTTAGTGTGCTTAAACAGGTTCTTCTAATAAAAACCCCTAAAAAAATAGCTAAATTTTATTTAGTTATGTATATTTGGTTTTAATCTTTGCAATAACCTTATGAGGTAGATATTATTATATCCCTCTATTGCAGATAAAGAAACTGAGTGTTGAAGAATAAAGAAAATTGTCCAAATTGATATATAAAGTAATTAGGTGGTAGCATCCAAATTCATCAATAGATTGACTCCAAAGCTTGCCTTCTCAATCACTATATTGTACTGCCATTTCACACTTGCTCATATGCTATCTAAAATCCACTAAGCCTATCAAAGGATATTGAGAAGTTCTTTCTCTGGGTATTGCATTTATATAATAAAGACCACTTAAGTCTGATTTTCTTACAGAAAAAGAAAGTCTTTTTTCAGGTAATTTGCTCTCTCCACGTAAAAGGAAAATAAAAAGCTGCCAAATTTTAAGTGGTACCTTTTTTTTGTCAAAAAATTTTTTTCCAGTCATCCTATTATAGATATCTGATTCTAGGTTCTATTGTTTTCATATTCATGTCAGAAAAAAGGTTGTCAAATAGATAAAACTTAATCCAGAAGCTATAACTTTATACAGGTGGCTAATTATTGACAGTAAATATCAAATTACTAAAATTGGTAAATGTTTCTATCTTTTTAATTTAATGTATCATGATTTTTTTCATGATTTTTAAAAATTAGTCTAGCTCCATGGCCTCATCTCTATGAAATTGAGTTATTCAATCTCACTGATTTGGGAGTTTGTGTTTCTGTGTTTGTTTTAATAAGGGACCATCTTTTATCTCCTTAGGGATGTGATATTATGGGGAGATTTCTGGATGACTTACACAAAGAGGAATTTATTAGAAAGTTATCGGAAGGGGTCTAGAGCAGCAGCCACAAAATGGACAGGAATTCAGGGAATCCTAGAGGGAAAAACAGGAAGCATAGCAGCCAGGGAATCTATTATCACTGCTACTGCCACCAGTCACTTTGATGAATAATCTTCATTTTTCCGTTCATTTCCCTGGTTCAAGATTTACAGTCCCAGGAGAGAATATGTTTTCAGATCTTAGGCTAGTCTCATATCTGCCTCCTGCTTACACCAAGGTATGAAGGGAGGGGAAATCGACTTCCATAATGAGAACAAGACACATGGAATTTTCCTCATGCCAATACAGGACAAACCAGAGAAGTTTTCCCAAAGAGAAATGGGGTTACTGTACAAACAGATGACTACAAAGACAGTCTAAAAAGGAGAGAAAATCTCTTTCTACTTTAGTACACTATGGTTGTCCCTGCTATTCCAGTTGCTCAAGTCATCTCCTTTCTGTGAAGGCAAGAAAATGAGCCATATCCTTTTCAAGCCGCAGTGCCTAAATATTGGCAGAGGCAGAGTGCTTAGGGCTTAGCATTCAGCCTTCTGAGATCCTTCCACCTCCCAGAGACCTTGCAATGGAATTGGGTTAAAATGATTTCTGCTACTTCCCAAGTATAAAAAATTTACTTCCTCTCTCTCGCCATGACCTTTCTTAGTCTCCAAAAACCAATTTATGTCTTCTCTTCTAGATTACCTAAGGCTGTGCCTGTAAAACCTTTTCCCTTACTCTCCTAAAAGTTATTGAGGATCCTCCAAAAGCTTTATTTGTGTAGGTTCTATCCTATCAATATTTACCCTATTAGAAGCTAAAAAGAAAATTTTAGAGCATAAGAATATACAAGCATAAATTCTATTAGTTGTCAACATAATATCACCTGTCACATAGTTAATAATAGTTATGACCTTATGGACCCCAACAAGAGTCTCAGAAACCCCCAGAGGAACCCAGACATTTTGATCAGTGACCTAGTCTAAACTTCTCAGTGACTTTAAGCTTTTTTGAAAGGAGTTTTTTATGCAGATAATGAGTTTAAGCTCATATAAGTTTGTCTCCACAAACTTCTATTTTCAACTCTGCAAAAAATCTGGTTATATTCTTGGAATGGAGAGAAAAATACAGTGAAACAATCACCATTTCCTCAAAATTTTAAAGCCGTGAAAATAGGGTACAATTTAATATAACAATATTATATACTTAACTCTCTCTCCTTTTAAAGCCACTGACAATGAAAAAAAATATATTTGTATCATTTCAACACATAAACTGAAACCAGATGAGGAGTGTTTTCCCTCTGTGAATACATTTAGGAATTGCCTATGACATACACAACTATAATGATAAAGTCAGATATTGTTTTACTGATATATTCTTTTACTACAAACTTTGAAATCATTCCATTTAATTACTAATGAATTATCAACCAAAATGTAATGAAGAATGATTTAGTCATGTTTTAAACATATGGCTCTATTGTTGCCAGGAAAAGTTTACGGAAATAAGGATGAGTCTTTGATTCTTATTTTGATATACACAGATCAGTTGTTCTGTATAAAACTGTTGCTTACTTTGATATTTAACTTGGGTTGTATAGGGTCAAATAGATAGTGGTTATTATTATTCCAGGCCAAGAAGAAACTTGTTTCAAAAGTAACACATGTATTTGAAAATAAAATTCAGATGTGTATAAATCACTTGTAGCTGTTATAATTAAGCAGAATTCACCTGATAAATTGCCATACTTTTGGATTCATGTATTAGTGTAAGAACGGATAGATAATAAAGGAAATATTCTTCTAAGACATTTGATTCAAATGGTCATTTTGTATCAGAGGTGATAGAAACTAATTACTCCTTGAAGGATTTTTTCTGGTCATTTTATTTTTCTCAAAGAAAGGCTGCAGATAATTTGTTCTATGGCAAATGCTCCATAAACACTTCAGGGAAGTGCAATTTCTTGAGACATTCATAGTCTGCTTCCTCCAGGACTTCGTTTTTGAAAAGCTGGTAATAGTGTAGTTTCATATCTATAATCTCATTGTTTTGACTTATTAAAAGCTTTTAAATTCTTTTAAACCATTTCTAAGTTTTTTTTTAAAAAAGCAGTGGTGCTGAACTTTTATGTCTGAAGAATAATGATGAATGATCCATTAATCAAGAAGTAGAGATCAAGATAATTGCTAGATTTTCTTAGGGACAAATCTATGCCCTAGGAGAATCTCCAGTTAGCTTGACCTCCACTTTTTGATATTTGTATATAAACAGAACAGAATAAGACTTTTGACAATGCCCTCTAGCCTCTTTCTCCTGTGATGTTAATGTGCAGAGTATTTGATGAAAAACCCTAAAACTGAGCTGAAATTTTTTTTAAAATCTATAAAAAGACTGAAAGGTGATGGATTTGCTAATATATATCTCACTGCTTAGTTATTTTTAATCTAATGCTGAAAATAATGAATTGTTGCTTGGGGGTTTCTATATGTTCTGAAGGATTGTGTAGTGTTTTTCACTGGTGAAAACAGAAAGGCGTGGTATTTTTATATCTCAACATTTAAATATTTTCAATTGTAATTTTACTCATTACCCATTTCTGTTTACCTTCTAATCCCTTTCATGAACTGTGTGCCTTTTTTCTTTCTCCAGGAGATAGACATCCCCCTCACTCTATTTTTCTAATTTATGTAACCCTATCAGCATAAGTTCTTCTCTAGCTACCAGATTTATATTCTCCAGATAGCTTCTATAGGGACTTTCCAATATGATGTTGATTTTGTTTTAATTAACGACTGATTTTTAGTGCTTTGTTTTACATGAAGAACGGTTCTCAATGGGAAAAGGGCAAGAAAGAAGGAATATAGTTATTTAAGTAAGTCATTATATTTTCTTCCAGAAGAATTTTTATTCCTTTTTTGAGGATAAGTATGCACAAATAACACAAAGATATGAACTAAAGTAAAATAGTTTTCTTTAAGGGTTTGGTGGGGGAAGGCTTTTGGTAGTTTCCTCATTAGAAGCCACCAGTATAGAGAAGAAATGTCATTTTTCCACTTGATACTCATGGTGGATGATGTTCACATGCACAGTGTGCTCCTAAGGGTAAACCCAGATTAGCATTTTCACATAGATAAAATAGACTGCAAGATATGTGTGATTCATGAGGATTGACTGGCAGTTCTCAAACATTTTAGTCTTTGTGGACACCTTTTGCTCTAAAAATTTTTTAAGGACTTAAAGGAATTTTTGCTTATGTTAAGTTATATCTATTAACATTTACCATATTAAAATTAAAACATGGAATTTCAAAACATTTGTTAGTTTATTTTAAAATAACAATAATGAGCCCATTATATATTAATCTAAATAACATATTTTGGTGGAAAAAAATGTTTTCCAAAAAAAAAAAAAAGAGAGAGAATGCTATTGTTTACATGTGTGCAAATCTCTTTAAAGCCAATTTAATAGATGATAGTTGAATACTGATATCTGTTTCTACATTCAATGTGTGGTGATATGTTGTATATTTGAATATAATAAATAAAATTCAGCCTCACACAGATATAAACTTAGACCAGGAGAACCTTGAGACCCCTGAGAGGGCTTGGGACCTCAAGGGTATTTTAAATCATGCTTTGAGAACCACTACTCTTCCTCTTTCTCCCACTAAAAGAAGCATGTGAACATATAAGTAAATGAGGGAAGCAGTTTTAAAATCAGAATTTTAATTTTTTACAGTGCATGTTTTGCAATAATTCATGATACGTAACTTCTGATACAGTTCGTGTCTGATCATGCCTCTTTTGTTTGTCACAATAGTTATACTAACTTCGGCTTTTACGGGGTTTCAGATAATTATAGAATTAAACTTCAAAACTGATGATGTTTAAATTCAGTCCCTACTTACTTTCAATCTCTCTTGTCATTTAAATTTTTTACTCCTCAGGTTCAAATGCTGCTGGAATAAAGTGCAATTCCAAGTTGAGATGATATCCTTTGATATAACCTCAATGGAGATGATTCTTCAAAAAGTTGTTTTTTCTACCTTCCAATTCCTCCCACGAACTGTGTGCCTTTTTCCTTTCTCCAGTAAGTACCCAGGGCTCTTTAAGCTGCTCAAGCCTGTAACTGCGACAAGTACATGGGTCTGTCTTTTCTTGAAGCCAGGATTCCAAGTTCTGAGTGTCTGGCTTGTCATAACCCTTCAAATTGACTATATAGAGTTCTGTTTTTACTACTAAGGAATGAAGAAAAAAATTTTCTAGAAAATAAATTGCAAATTTTATAAATTATTTTACAGAAAGTCATTAAGGAATATTACATGACTATTCCTCTTAGTATCATGTACTTTTTAACATTACTAACAAACAGCAATTGTCTTCATTTTGTTCAACAATCCTTTCAATTATCTTCTATTCATTTTTTAAACATTCTCTTCTGTGTTGCTTCAAAATTCCCTACAAATTTCTAGCCTTACCCACACCATACTTTCTACTGATAGCAGAAAATATTTGTATTTGATCTACTAAAATCAAGGCCATTCAACAGGAACTACAACTATGCTTTTATCCGTCTTGAAATCATTCTGTACCATCAACCTCTATCATTGTGTTTTATCTCAAGAAACTCTTCTTTTAATCCTGTTGTCCACTTTTGTTGCCGTCATATATCTCTCCATTTGTTCATTCAGCATGATTCGATGGATCAAGAAAATGTGGATTCCTAGAGGGACATGTTCTCAAAGAATGTATTTATCAGTAGAAGTTAAAGTGACAAAGTATCCTGTGAATTAAGAAGATGCAATGACTACTCCCAGAAGATGTGGGAGAAAGGGTATAAAGAAGGCATTGTGGAATAAGTAGCTTTTCACAGGTTTTTACTGGATTGATAGCACTTGGACATATTGAGATGAGGGAGAGTATAACAGTTTGCTAGGGCAGACATAACAAAATAGTAGAGACTGGATGGGTTAAACAATAAATTTATTTTCTCATTCTCAAGGTGTTTGCTTTCTTCAGAGGCCTCTGTCCTTGACTTGCAGATAGATGGCTCTGTTCTTGCTGTGTCTTCACATGGCCTTTCCTCTGAGTGAGCATGTTCTTGGTGTCTCTCTTCTCTAAAAGAATATCAGTCATACTTGATTAGGGTATAACCCTAATGGCCTCATTTTAAGTTAATTATCTATTTAAAGAACATATCTCTTAATATTGTTATATTTTGAGGTACTGGAGGTTTGGAATTTGATATGTGAATTGTTAGGGGACACAATTGAGATTATATCAGGAAAGTTTAAGTATTCCAGACAGAAGGAACAAATGAGTTAAAGCACAAAGAAAATGGAGAAAATCAATGTGGACTGGATATTTTCCCCATTTACATATGAAAAAGTATTTTTTTAATCTTTTTGTGAGTTGTACATTCTAGGAAATGTTTTCTGATATTGGTAATGATAAGAATATGAATGAATTAGAAGTGTTGCCAATATCAATAAAATTTTAAATTCTTTTAAAACTATTATAATATATTCTATAATGGTCTAAATTTATATTGATAAAATTAACATAGAATTAAGGTTTAAATGCTTAAATATATTTAGTGAGCGTTTTCTAGTACCTCTTTATTCTACCTTGTTTGAGTTTTCATCTTCTCAGTCTCCTTCAGAAGAAGTTTATGATAAGCAATTATAAGGCAAAGATACAATGAAAAACATTTAGTAATTCAATTTCCTATCAAGGTAGAGACTATATATTACCCATGCCATCTTTCTTTAAAGTGTAATATTAAATATTTTTGTAATATTATATAAAACAATATAAAAATGTTTAAGAAATATTTAAATTCATTAGTTATAGCTAAGAATTTTGTGGAAATATACATACAGCTTCTCATACTATATATATGTGTCATGTTTATATATACATATATGTAAGTTGTACCTTAAAATCATACATAAAATACATATTTGACTGACAAATTTAAGTGAATATGAGCCTTAATAGTTTGAGTTCATAAATGAATAATAAATAGGTTTGCACTATATTTATTTTTAAAATTTACCATAAAAGTGTTTTCTTTGTCACCTCAATAAATTAGAAAATATATATATGTGTTTTCCTTAAGAAACCAAAAGATTTGAAGCCGCATAAACCACAATCTCATTCAAATTTTCTTCAGCTTAATTAAAAAAAAAAGTCTTTTATAAGAAATTGTCATCAGTGAGGCAGATCAGAGTTTGGTGTCGCCCTAACGGTAGGGGAAAAGGAGAGGGATAACGAAGGGCGCAGACAAGTAGTTGGCATTTCCCTTCCTCAAACGACAGCAGTGAAGAATCATAGGTCATTGAGATTTAATCATTTTATTAAAAGTAATTTTAGGTCTACAGCCATGCAACCCGGAACAAGCGCAATCCCGTCTGATCTTGGAAGCTAAGCAGGATCAGGCCTGTTAGTACTTGGATGAGAGACAATCTAGGAAGACCAGGTGCTGTAGGCATAAAAAAAAAAAAAAAACAAAAAACAGCGAATAATGTAGAACTGTCTTGAAGTTTTGCTGTAAATAGCACAAAGAAATGTGGTAACAGTCCAGTCCCAGTGCTGTACACAATACAAAGGGGCCTAAATGTCTACAAAAGGGCAAAAAGGCCACAAAAAGGCCACTGAAAAGAGAGAATCTAGAAGGGGCAAAAGGGGCAAAAGGAGAGGAACCAAGAAGGGCAAAAAAGGACCCAGAAGTGGAAATGTCTGACTTATATTTGGGCTGTGATGGGTGGTTTCAAAGGCATTTCTAAGTGATTGGCACATGAGGTCATTTTGATTGACATCTGGCTGCTATATAACTTTGGCTAGACCGCATGTGTGTTACCTAGATTTTTACTACCATTGGGGTGTTCTTCGGGCCATCTCTAGGCTGGACCCCTATTCCTTTGCTCCTCTTGTTGCTCATGTGTGACTAAGTTATTTAACAAAATGAAAAAGCAGCCCATTGAATTTATAATATTTTGTAGATAATTTTGCTGATTATTGTACAAATATACTTAAGTACCTGTTCAAGCCTCTCTAAAATTTTGCTAAACAGATGTTAGATTCAAGCATCTTTTAGTTTCATCACTAGCTATGAACATTTTGGAAAAATTAATTTGAAAGCAAATTAGATGTTTTTATATTTGTAAATTTACTATTGTAAATATATTAATAAAACTCTCATATTAGTAGAACTACTATAAAATATATATTTGTATATTTTATAAAAATATACATTTATATATACAAATATATTTAATATACGAATATATTTAAAGTCTTGCTTTAAAATTTATGCTTTTTTTCTCGCTTCTTTTCTTAGTTGTAAGTCTTAATAACTGTATTCAAGTATTCATCTTTTTAAAGAATAAGAATCATTATAGATCATATTATAATAAATTTAACATGTTTAAATTCATGTCAGATCCTTCAGTGAGTCACAAGAAAAGTTGGTAAAAGAAAATGGAAATATACTATGAATAATTAAACAAGCCATTCCATTTTCTTCCTGGTATCACCTCTACACTCCAGCCACACTCCAAAGTCTTTTACCATTAAGCTTCCACTCTACTGCCTTTAGTGAGGAATTAAAAATGGCTGAACAGGAGGTGATATCTATGATTCAGAGCCTGACTTGCATCATTCTTTTAGTTTTAAAAAAAGTTAAATTTTCATTTTAGAATTTTTGATTCCTTGGGTAATAAGCTTAAAAGACATTATTCCTTCAGAAATGAATTGAGAAGATTAAATCAAACCTGGAAAAATATGGTTTCAGCCTAATACTTAGAGGATTAAAAAAAACCCTAAAACTTATTTGAGCATCTGAGCAGCTTCCTGCTGTGAACATGTCTCATTTCCTACTCCTACATCCTTTCTACTACAATTTCACTGCATATAGCGAGCCATGGTTAACTACGGTTTATGCTGCCCAGCATGGTCTTATTTTCCTTTTTTCCAATAACAAAATGTATCTTTGCAAATAGTAGATAACCATTTCCTGTAGTTTGAATGTGACAAATATAGGGGAAGTCACATTACTTGAGCCTGGCTAATTAGATTGCCTAGCCTTGGTTGCCACAGTTACCAAGTCATTGGTAAATAATACAGATCAGAACAGAAAGAAATTCATAGAAGACTAAACTGAAATTGACCATTAAAATATTAAAAATAAAATTATGTGATAAGGGGTATTTTGTTCAGTTTTAAAAATGTTAAAAGTTTTTTAAATGTACCTAAATATACTTTTGTAACCTGATAATAAACAGGCACACTTTATAAGTAAAATGCTTTTCATGAACAGGGCATTGAAGACAAAAGACAAAAGGATAGAAGTAATCTTGGGGGGGACACATTCAAAATGAAGATATCCGGGGGGAGTAAATATCTTGTTAGTAAATTTCATAAATGTTTTGTAGGTGTTATTAGGGTTTTATAGTAAATATTTCAGACAAAAATTGAGGATGGACAACCAATTTCACGTGACTATAGATCAGAAAGATAGAAAATAGAGTTCCCAGCAACAGAACAAGTTTAAAGCAGAATAGTCTGTGCTCTATTGATAATAAGGTGCTAGTGATAAGATTATATTATCTTCATAATGAGTGAGATGATAAACAGCTACACAATAATAAATGGAGATCATAAAGAGAATGTTTAAAAATTTATATATATACCTAAATTATTATGTGGATGAAGAAGAGGCCTGCATGGTAAGCCTCACAACTCAAGAGACAGACAGTTACTACATTAGAGTAATATGAATATAAAAATTCCTAATTAAAAGTGAGTCATGGCAGGTAGCCACATTGGCCTGTAGCTTCCTTTACAAAGATCAATAGTTACCTTAAGTAAGCCTGTTTATTGTCTTTTTGCATAGCCTTGGAGCAGAGCATACCCTTGGAATTTTAGAGTAATCTTCTCCAGATCCCTCAGGGTACAACCTCCCATCAGAGTACAAGACCACAGAGTCCCTCATTGTACACTTGCTCCCCAAATACCATCTCCAGGTGCTGTAATTGTTATTAACTATCCTGTACCCACATTTTACCTTTTATCCAGTCTCAGAGATTTCCTTGCTTTGCTTTCTCCTGTCTCCCTAATTTACTACCAATGGATTTCACGCACCCCTTTACATTTCCTACTTTTGTTACCAGAGAGTGGGGATCCTCTCCCAGCACATTGTCCAGGTTCTTGATGTCTCGAACAAAGAATTGAGCAAGACACTGAAATACAATAGAAAAGAAAAGTTTTATTAGAAAAGAAAGTATATTTCCTGCCATGGAAGCTGGTCTTAGCAAGAGAAGCATAGCTCAAAAGGCCTGGTAGCAAAGACTTCAGGGTTTTTCTCCCTTTTTGCTGTGGGTGGTTACTTAGAGTGGGCTTCCTTGACTGACAACTAAGATTGACAGGACTAAGTGATTCATCATTTTGCTTTTTGCACATGTTTGTTCCCAGAATTCAATCCGTTATGATAGTAATGAACTTCTGGGCATATGCATCATATTATAACGATGGTATAATGAGGCTCAGGTGAGTTGTTCTTTAGGGTCTTCATTGTGCAGGTGCAAGTGACTGGCTTAAACTGGTACCTAATTCTCTGTCTACTTGTTTTCTTTGTGTGAGTTAAAAAAATGCCTTCTGGCTTTCTTAATTGTGGGCAGATTAGGGCAGACTCCTTCTAGGATAGGATGACATCAGTGTCTTTGCAGGCAGACCCGAAACTCCCTAACTTTCCTGCCTACCTCTTTTCTAAGAGCCATGAACCCCCTTATTATTAGTATGGATGTGGAGGGAGAGAGGTCTCTTCTTCTGTATCTGCTTCCTGTTTAGAATGGCCACAGTCCTTGACGACAGGGTGCCTTAGGCTTTTGCCGCCCCCTCCTTTTGCGGCCATCCAGCCAGGGTGCCCCTGGACGCCCCGGGCCCTGCTCGCTCGCAGCCGCGGGCACCCGGGGCAGACGACGGAGCCCAAGGGCTACAGGAACGTCCGTGCGCCCCGCGCCCCCCTTAAAGAGTAAAAAGAAAGACCTTTGGCTTAAAGTCTCCTCCCCGCCTCAGACTCTAAGGGCCCTTCCTGGCTTAACACCATTTCTGCTTAATGGGCTGATGACCCTTATCAAGAGCCAGAGGATCTGAGTCACCAGGGCAATTATCAGGATTTGAGAGAGAGGGCCTTTTTCCACAGGAAGGAGGAAAGAAAATTTAACTAGGTTTACTAAAAAGATTAACTCTGCAAGGGATGTCCCATTTCATTTCCTGCTAAAAGATTAAGAATTTTACAAGTGATGTCCCATCTCACTTTGATTCTAATGTATAAAATAAGCTGTAAAACTACCATTCTTTGGAGGATTTTCTCGATCCATTGAGATTTTGCTTCCTAACAATTGTCAGTTTATTGTCAATAAACTCTTATAAGACTTTTTCTTAGGCTGAATGCTCTTTCATTGACACTTAAGTATAACTTTTTGTCAGTTGAGCTCCTCACTATGTCTTAGGCCAAGAATGTTTGCAGGATAATATAATAGATTAGAGTTAATAACTATTAGATTAAGATGTTATAAGATATTAATACAAAGGTTAATTTTAGCAGGATTGAAATTAACTTGAGATATTTTACTGAAATAAGAATGTCCAAAGCAGTAATGCCTGGTAAAAGCATAACTTATACTGCTAATAGTTTTGCTTTGTAATCATGGGTCTGAGGAGATTAGGGCTGTTTATATCAGCTTTCTGTATTATTTATGGACAACAGTGAAATTGATGACTTGCAGTTGGTCTCAATGAGACGCCTTGAGGGCTCTGTCACTGAGGCTGGTTACATAAAAGGAACATGCCTACAGAACCAACAGGATATAAAAGACACTGGTTGAGACTCCATTTAGGCTTTCTATTTTGAGGTGGTCTATACACACACCAGTGATTTCTGATCTGAGAGAGAAAGTATATCCAGAGTGGTCTTTACAAAGGAAGGCAGTTGGAGCTTATACTTCTAGATTAGAGTTTGGCCTCTCTAGATTCATTGCTGTAAGATAGCCATTGTCTGTGGTGCATATCCTTATTTTAATGATGTTGTAATATCACATTCTTTTTTCTGTAATAAATTGTAGATTTGTAAGCATTATCATTGTGCTGGCTGGAAAATTACTGCTTGGCTATCGCCCATGGGAACACAGGCTATCACCCATGGGAACATAACATTCTAACAATAAGCTTTCTGCTTCTGTACCCCCGGTTGCACACCCGACCTGTGGGTTGACAGGTAATGAATAGGAGAAAAATAGACCTTTGTGTTTAAGACAGAATGAGGAATGGGGTTTAGGGCTTAAAAACTCTGTACCTCTACATTTTGAGGCTGCTTAATTTAGGATCTGCGTACCCCTGGCCGACCCAGCTGGCTGAATAAAGAGTGTGTTTCCTATGACTCAGTGATTTCTGGTGGTCCGTGTGTCTTTTGGGGGCTGGTGGCTATGACATTTGGAGGCCCCACCAAGATCTCAGGGAGTGGCCCTGGGATTTAAGATCGGACTGGCCTCCGAAGTGGTTGCTGTCTCTGTTGCGGATTCAAAGGAGTGGCCAACCTGAGACGTTCCAGGGTCCTTGAATGCTGTGACAAGGTCAGTACAATCGTCAAGAACGCAACCTTTAGGACACACTCTTTGTTCCTGGTCCCGACGGGAATCTCTGAGGCCTTGACGTCTGGATAAAAGGTACCTTTCTGTTCTCGTTTCTGTTGACTGGTCACCAAGGGGTTCCTGGAGAGACTGGATGCAGTCATATCTCCCGGACTGTGGCCAGGCCGCCGGACGCCACCTCCTGTGCCC
This sequence comes from Pteropus alecto, assembly GCF_000325575.1. Taxonomy (NCBI): domain Eukaryota; kingdom Metazoa; phylum Chordata; class Mammalia; order Chiroptera; family Pteropodidae; genus Pteropus; species Pteropus alecto. The sequence continues at coordinate 6,593,630 of NW_006494610.1, forward strand.
TATTTTCAGGTTCCGTCTATTGTCTTTGGTCTTGTCTATGTTGTAGGTGGCGGACTTCTCTGGGTCCACCTACACCCCAGTAATTGTTCTTATCTGAGTGTCTGTTTTATGTTTTCTGTGCAAGCGATGTAGGGAAGCCTAAGTTCACAAAAGACACCTTTGGGTTGTCTCCTGCGACATTTCAAAGAAGGGTTTGTAGAAGGAGCTGACTATGGCAAAAAGTTTTTTCCAGGCAGACTAAGAACATTGTGTGAAGTTGAGTGGCTGTCTTTTGATGTAAACTGGTCTCTGGAGGGTTCTTCTGACAGGAGTTTAGTGAGGAATGTTTGGAAGATTGTCACGGGAGACCCAGGACATCCCGATCAGTTTCCCTATATCAAACAATGGTTAAACCTTGTTCAGAACCACCCCCTCCTTGGCTCTGCCGGTGTGCCCTTTCTCGAAGGGCGCGAATCTTAGTTGTGGGCACCCCGAAACATACAGCAATTGAATCTCCAGGACAGCCCAGTCCCTCAGTCCTCCAATCTCTACCGGAGGACAGTGACCTTCACCGTATAATCCAGGACAACAGAGGCCAAATAGCACTGCCTCACCTCCTCAGACATGGGCAAGTAACCCCTATGGGCCTCCTGCTCCGGTTCCAGGCGGGGCACCAGCCAATACCACCACCCCAGCCATCCTCCTCTTGCGAAAAGCACTATCCCAGAGGCATCACACAGACGGGCCCTTTATGGTTTATGTGCCTTTCTCAACTAGTGACCTGTACAACTAGAAGGCACAGAATCTGCCTTTCTCTGAGAAACCCCAGGCATTAATAGGACTCTTAGAAAGTGTCTTTCAGACTCACTGCCCCACCTAGGACGATTGCCAACAGCTTTTTCCCCCTTCACAGAGGAAGAACGCTGACGCCTTCAGACTGAAACACAAAGATAGCTGTGGGAGGGAGGAGAGTTAAGGAAGCAGGGGAACAGACTGAGGAGGAATTTCCCTCCACCTGCCCAGACTGGGGACACAATTCTCAGGCAGGGAGAACGGCATTAGTTCGGTACCACCAGATTCTAATCTTTCTAAGGTAACTGAAGTTATACAGGGACCTCAGGAATCCCCTGGAACGTTTCTTAAATGAGGAGTACCGGGCATCTACCCCCATTGATCCTGAGGCCCCTGAGAACCAGCGGGCAATTAATATAGCCTTTGCTACTCAGGCAGCCCCTGATATCCGGCGTAAACTACAAAAATTAGAAGGTTTTGCAGGGATGAACCTGTCCCAATTTGTTGAGATAGCCCAGAAGGTGTTCCACAACAGGGAGGCACCGGATGACCCCAAACGTATGGTTAAAATCCAAAGCAACTGTCATCAACCCAGCCAATCTGTTGCCAGACCCAGACCCCAAGACCCCCATTCATGACTGCATAGATTTCACTGACGCTGTGTGTTCCTCATGGCCAGACCTCAAATATTTACTTGTTTTTATAGACACCTTTTTGGGATGGTAGAGGCCTTCCCTACCAGGAAAGAGACTGCCTTAGTAGTTACTAAGAAACTACTAGAAGAAATTCTTCCTCAATTTGGTCTCCCCGGAACTTTACGGTCAGATGACGGGCCAGCCTTCATAGCAAAGATATCATAATAATTGGCTAGCTACCTAAATTTGCAATGGAAATTCCACTGCGCCTCCCAGCCCCAAAGTTCGGGCCAGGTAGAGTGAATGAATCGGACCCTAAAAACGACATTAGTCAAGTTAGGATTAGAAACTGGTAGGACCTGGGTAGAACTTCTCCCCTTTGCTCTTCTCCAAGCCAGGTAGGTGTACGCCATATATTAATGGATTCACCCCATTTGAAATTTTCTTTGGAAAACCCCCACCTTTAGTACCTAGAATAGAAGGTGAGAAAAAGGCAGAACTACGTAATCTTGTCTTACTTAAGTCTTTACAGGCCCTTCAAAGTGTACAGAAGGAGATTTGGTCCCGGGTTCGTGCTGTCCACTCAGCTCCGGAGGACGGACTTCCCCATCAGTTTCAGCCTGGGGACTCTGTGTGGATCTGGAAGTTCACTTCCAAGGGACTAGAACCCAAATGAAAAGGACCCCTCACTGTCTACCTGACGATGCCCACTGCAGTTAAAGTAGACGCCATCCCATCATGGATTCATCACTCCCACATGAGGGCAACACGAGAGTGGACAGCTCAGGAAGACAGGCCCTTAAGACTAAGACTCAAGCATACATAAGTATAACCTTTTGTTTCTTCCTTTTTTCCTCTTTAGCCCAGACATTCGACCAGCTACAAGAACCAGAAGGAGCATTAATAACTTTGCTAACAACAGTACACAAGGTCTTAAATAAGACCACCCCAGACATAGGACGAGATTGCGGGTTGTGCCTAAACACAAAAACCCCCTTACTATGTCAAGGTAGGAACTCCCTTAAACTTAACTGAGCTCAGCAGGCTAGAACTTCAAGTTGATTCACTAGCAGAAGTAGTCCTCCAAAATAGAAGAGGTTTAGATTTATTATTCTTAGAACAAGATGGATTATATATGGCTCTAGGTGAAAACTGTTGCTTCTATGCTGATAACTCTGGAGTAATTAGAGAGAGCTTACAACTAGTACAGAGAAATTTAGATGCCAGGGAAAAACAGAGATTAGAATCAAATAACTGGTTTCATAGGATATTCAATTGGTCACCATGGCTAACAACCCTCCTATTTGCTGTAGCTGGACCTTTAATCATCCTCCTCCTCTTGTTAACTTTTGGCCCATGTTTCCTTAATTTCTTGTTTGTATATATAAGGAAAAGAATTAATTCCATTAGACTTTTAGTGTTACGGACTAGAGGCTATGAGCAAATTCCGCATGAAGAATCAAAGATTCGATTTTTGCTAAGGCCTGTAGGGAATGTGT
>NW_006494610.1:6596761-6604611 GCF_000325575.1 Pteropus alecto
AATAAAGAGTGTGTTGCCCATGACTCAGTGATTTCTGGTGGTCCGTGTGTCTTTCAGGGGCTGGCAGCTACAACATCATGTTGTGGCGCGATCAATGTTGCTGTGGCGCGATCAATTCTAAGACCCACAGAGCCAATTGAGATGAATTATTGTAATAGCCCGCTGAAATGTGAAAGGGTTAAAGAATAATTAAAACCTGAAACTGGACAAAGGAAGTCTATAACTTAGGCCTAGTTTCTGGAACCCCTAACCACATTCTGTTAATCATGAAACTTGTAACAATGAGCTCATACGCTAATTGCCAATTTCAGCCTGTGTAACCCTGCTTGCTTGCATGGCATGAAAAATAATCAATTGTATATAAGCTGAAAATTACTGTTTGGCCATCGCCCATGGGAACACTGGCTATTGCCCATGGGAACATAGGCGATCACCCATAGGAACATAACATTCTAACAACAAGCTTTCTGCTTCTGTCTTCCCGCTTGCACACATGACCAGTGGGTTGACAGGTAGTGAATAGGAGAAAGATGGACCTTTGTGTTTAAGACAGAATGAGGAATGGGATTTGGGGCTTAAAAACCTTGTATCTTGACAATTCGGGGCTGCTCCTTTGCAAGGACAGCCGCCGGCTAATAAACTGTCTCCTGGTTAAGAGCACTCAAGTTGGATCTGGTTATTCTGGACACAACATTATGAGCCTTTATTAGCCGGCCGGGACTGACTCTCTACCATGCAAGGTTCAAGGAGATCAGCCCAGAGCTCCCAAAAGAGGCAGTTTATAAAACCTAGAACCATACCCTGGTTTAACATCAAACAAGCAAACAGATTAACCACATCCTAGTTAACATCAAACAAGCAAGCAGATTACAGAAGCAGAAGTTGGCTGTTAGTATATCTTTGCCCAGAGCCACACCCTTAACAATGTCAATTCTTCTTTAGCAGTTGAGTACCAGGCCTTTAGAACAGTTGGTGTCAAAATGGAATTTATTAGAATACCACTGATTATTTGTTAACTAAAAATATGACTAAATTATTTAGAAATAAAAATAATAATTTTGTAAAGGAGACTAAAATGAACCATTGATGCTGTTACCTAACATCCGTTGTTGCCCTAGTGGCACTGAGGGGTCCTTGGTTCTTTCTGCAGATGCAGTAAAGAATTATAGATCAGGAGATTTAGGAAAAGTAAGATTTATTGAAAGTACATTTCAAGAAAGAAATGGGCTACTCCAAAGAAGTGTGCAGCCTCATGGAACTCAGGGAAAGGGTATGAGTCTTATATTGACTTCTGGATGTGTGTTAGAGGGGCTTATACTTCTAGATATACTGCTAGATAATTGGCTTGTGAGGTTATTTTGATTGATATTTGGCTGTTAAATAACTCTTTGCCTACTGCACATGCAGTTACCCAGAATTCGGTCTGTTATAATTATATTCATGAACTTCCGGGCATATGTATGATATTATAATGACAGTATAAGGAGGCTAAGTTTAAGGGAAGGTTAGTTAAGTACTAAATGGACAAGCACTTGTGGCCAGGCTAAACCAGCACCTGATTTATGGCTTTTTACTCCTTTGTGCCTTTGGATGTAGGGGTAATTTCTAACCTTAAAATGGGAATTTCAGGGAAGTACTAAGTGAGGTCTTTGTAATGTAGGGAGGAGGCAAGAGAATTAAAATGTTAATCAAGCCACAATCAGAGATTGCAATATGCGGATCAGCCCTGCAGCCAGGCCAGGAGGACACCTTCAAAACAAAGAAAGATTTCTGCTGGGATTGCTAACAACCTATTCTCCACACCCGTGAAGGAGCAACAGGAACCGAGAGTCATTCCCTATGGTTAAAACTATGGGGGACCTAAGGATTAAAGGCTGGGAACTGCCTGCAAGCCTCTCACTCTACCTATTCTTACCTTTTCAAGCTACATGCTCTTCCCCTTCCTCACTGTATATACATATCAAAGGAAATGGGAACTAAAGAATGACATATAAACTGAATTCCCTGAACACTGAGGGTCCCTCTCAGTTCCTTTACTCTGTCTCTCTCTCTCTCTCTCTCTCTCTCATTGTCTATCTCACTGTCCCTCTCACTCTCTGCCTCTGAAAGGAGACCACATTCCGTGCGATGTTATCCCTATTCTAATAAATTTTCCTTTTGACTCCAGCTTTGGCGTGTGTGTTGAATTCTTTCTACAGTCTCAGCCAAAAGACCCTCTTCTCTCAGTGCAGGGCTTGGTCTCCCCATCACTTGGAGAAATTTGGGTAGGGTCTTAATTCCTTAGTTGCTCAAGTCTATCTAACTACTTAACCATGCTACATGATTGCCTAACAGAGGTTTTGAAATCAGTTACTGATAATAAAACTTGCCAGTGGAATCTGAAAATGATAGAACCTGAATGTCAAGAGCTATCAAAATGGATTAAAAGAAACTTCAAATTAATAGAAAATTGGCTAAAAGTTTAGTTCAATGCTAATTTATTACAGCACAATTCAAAGCAGAAGTAAGCTCAGAAAAACCTGTCAGATGAACATTGCCTTCTCATGAAGGTGGAGCTCTAACCAAAAAAATCTTGAGAAAATACGTTTGATAAATTGACTATGTTTATGAGACTAATTACTACATTAATGATAGTGAAAGTGGGGAAAGTTAACAGAAGGGGAAAAAAGGCATAAACATAGGAGTGGTACAGTGAAGCAATCAAGTCACTTTGTAGACTCTTACAATTCTCTAATGAAATCTCATTGAAATGCTTCTGTGAATTTTAGAACAAAAGGCTTTGTCTCTGGTTAATGAGAAATATTTGGACTCTTCAATTGGCTACTTCATTTCAGAGAATAGCTGTGATATTGTTATTTATAGAAAGAAATATGTATTTGGTCTTTGTCTCACTTCCTGGCACAAAACTACTAAAAACCTTTGTAATTTTCTAAGTGATAATGGTGGTAAATGCATTTTGTGTTATGTTAATGAGGTGACTTTTGAAATGCCCCTAGGTTACCTAAGAATGAGAAAGGGCTGGTAACCTGGAGAACCAACCAAGTGAATAGAGGATTAGAAATTTCACACCCCCTTCCTCCACCAAGGGGGCAGGAAAAGAGGCTGGAGAATGAGTTCAGTCACCTACGGCCAATGATTTAATCAACCATGTCTTTGTAATGAAGCCTCCATAAAAAAAATCAAAAGGAGGGGGTTCAGAGAGCTTTCAGGTTGGTGAACAAGTGGAGATTTGGAGAGTGTGTCACGCTTGGAGAAGGCGTGAAAGCTCTACATTCTTTTTGCATATCTGTCCCTAAACATCTTTCCCATCTGGCTGTTCCTGAGTTATATTCTTTTATAATAAACCAGTAATCTAGTAAGTAATTTTTTTCTCTGAGTTCTATGACATGCTCTAGGTAATTAATCAAATTCAAGGAAAGGGGTCATTGGAACCTCTGATCTGTATCCAGTAGGTCAGAAGCACAGGTGAAAACTGGACTTGAGATTTGCATCTGAAAGTGAGAGAGGGGCAATCTTCAAGGACTGAACTCTTAACCTGTGGCAGAGTCAGAGTAGATAGTGTCAGAAATTAGTTGAATTGTAGGACACACAGCTAGTGTCAGAGAATTGCTTGGTGGTATGAGGAAACATCCCATTGTACTGGAAATTGGTGACCAGAATTGTAATGGTTCACAAAGATGCTTCTAATTTACTAGGAAAGATTAAGGGAAGGCTCCATCACACATACCCAGAGCAATTGTCCTGCCTCTCCTTTGTCATATACATGAACACTATTACTGTGTAATAAACAAAGAGTAAAATCTGAACAGAAGCTGAAATGTATGAGAAAAAGCATACTGTAGTTGCTCCTCTCTTAAATGAATGTAAAATTGATTATAATAATAAAATGGTACAGATGTAATGGTGTGGATACAGTGTGGGAATGGAGAAGAGAGCCTTCTCTCACTTGGAGTCAATATCTATTAACCCATGTGACTTGAGAAATGGAATTTGGCTATGTCCTCAAGATATATGGGATCCTAAAATAACAGATGTGATGTATTCCTTTGCTAGGACAGCCATAACAAAAAAACAAACAATGACAACAACAGTACACACAAATTGATTGGTTATTTCCTCATAGTTCTAGAGGCCATGATTCCAAGATCAAGGTGTCAGAAGCAATTGTCTTCTTTCCTTGTCTTGAGTTATATCTTTTGTCCTTACATGGTCTTTCCTCTGTTCATGAGCATCCCTCATGTTTCTTATTGTGTTTAAATTCCTTCTTCTTTTAAGTACACTAGTCAGATTGGATTAGGACCCAAAAGCCTTATTTTAACTTAATCACCTCTTTAAAGGCCCTATCTCCAGATATAGTCATATTCTGAGGAACTGGAGATTAGGTCTTCAGCATATTAATTTTGGGAAATGCAATTCAGTCCATAAGACCTGGTGTCTTATCTATAACCAAAAATAATGTATTGTATATTGGAAAAGGTAAATTTTGTTGGAAGGCTCAAAATAATTATACTGTACTAATATATGATATTATAATCATATAATCAGAATATGACATGATACTTCTATATAGTATAATACAAAGATTATATGTAAAGTTAATGTTGTGGAACCTAACAAAACTTATGAAAACACTAATGTTGAAGATCAAATGTATTGGGATATTGAATTAATATTCCCCCAGGATGTTATCTCTATGAGGGAGAGTTGACCTGAAAAAGATTTAGATGTGCTTAACTATAGATGATTACATTTCTTAATCACTCAGTAGATGTACACCCCAAAGTGCAGATATATGTAAATCAAGGAGACAAAATATTGTAAAGTTAATACAAAACTATGAAAAAGTTTGCTCTAGTAGTATTGAATGGTTCAGTTCTCCGTTTAAATCCATACCAGCTCCTCACTGATTATTAAAAAAATTTGGAATATGTATGTGATATTAATTGCTTATAGACTAAATCTAATTAAACAATTTTGTATATCAAGTGATTGCTGTCAAACTAGAGTGGTTGTTTTGTCACAATAAGTCCTTGACTACATATCAGAGAGGTGGACAGTACTGTGAAGATTAATTCCAGCAAGTCAAGAATTAGCATGATCCTTTTTCATTATTGATAAAATAAGAAATATAAAATTAAGATTAATAGTATTGATTATAACCATGATCCAAAGAGTTTCAGGGAGGTTTATATCGTTTATCAATACTGTCTACTGATAACAAACTGATGATTTACATATAGTCTCATTGAGACCCTCACAGGGTTATGCCTTTAGGGCTGGTTATATAGCAAGAATATTTTTGCATAATCAACGATGGATAAGATACCCTAGCCAAGATCTATTTGGGCTCCCTTGTTCTGAGATGTTCTGTATCCTCACCAGTGGTTCCTGATTCAAGAAAGTGTATCCAGTATTTCATTGCAGGGGGCAAAAAATTGAAGCTTGTTCTTGGACTCTTGCTATGAGGCATATCCTTATTTCATGCATATCCTTACTTTATGCATATTCTTACTACAGTGATATTGCTATATATATTATATTCTTAATCTGCAGTTAACTGTAGCTGCATTTCATTTTGGGTCCCATGTGCCTTCTTTAATAACCAAATCCTGTTTAACTGCCACTCTTAGTGCAAGAGTGTAAGCTATTATTACAGAATAAAATATTTGCACAAGATATTTATGTAAGAAGGAAATCAAATAAAAAGAATACTCATAATATCCATAAGTAATTTAATTTGGGTATTCATTTTACATCTATAGCACTAACGTGACATTTTCAGTGTCATACAATGCTAAAGTTTGTAAACAAGTCACTGATGTTACCCTATCAATCCTTAGTATTTGAATAAGTTTCTAAGATAGCTTTAACAGCTGTTCTTTTGCCAAAAAAAAAGTCCCCCGAAAATATTCAAACAAGTTATGGTAACTAACCTTCTAATCTTCAAAAACTATCATTAGTGTTTAAAATACCTTACCAAGGCAGATAGAATCTGCTAATATCAGAAGACACCCTGCATGGGATAAAGCCTAGATTCAGTAAGTAGACTTCCCTATGGAGTGGAAAACACATTGAAAAAGGAGTCAAGAGAAACACTTTTACTGATGCATGTTCCACTGACTAAATACAAGACCCTCAGCAAGAAATTTGACCTTTCTGGGTCTCCGTTTAACTACAAAATAGGCCTGTTAGGCTGTCCGATTTCTACCTGTTGAACACTTTGATCCAATCATGTCAGGTAATAAATTGCCTAAAAAAAAACCCCTAAGCTTAAAATTGTAAATTAAGGGAAAATTTAACATAAATCTAGAGGAAACTCCAGGAATGCTAAGTGGTTAAAATACTTTTAAATGTTTTAAAATGTCTATTTTTTTTCCAACTCAGGATCTTCTATTTAGCAGAATATACTATATAAATAAGTTAAATTAAATTAAGATAATAATAATAGAGGTAGCTACCATTTTTTTAATGCCAGACTATGGTAAATTTTTTTACATACACTCTCTTTAACATTCATTATAGTCCTTTGAGAAAGTTATTATTTCTATTTTAGAGAAGAGAAAGCCAAGTTTAGAGAGTTTAAATAACTCCCCTCAGATCAGGAAAGATGAAGATCAAAAAAACATTATAACTACTTATAAAGTGTAGGGCTTTATAAAATGATATATTTGAGCTATCTGAAAAAAAGTTAATATTGGAAGGATAATTCTAAAAAAATATGTAAAAAGGGGCTTGAAAGAAATGAAACTCAAGATTGTCTTTCTGTTTTTATATAAAGATATATATTGTAAATATTTTCAGTCAAATAGGTCACAATGATTCTCAGGTTCTTGGTTCCCTCTTGTTTTGGTCATTTTATTACAATGCTAGTTTTTTTGTTTGTAATTCCTCATCTAGAGAATGTTTCAGACCGATCGCAGTCTTTTTATGCTCTCATGCGGTTACTTTTGCTTTGTGTCATTTCTGCCTGCTGTTTCACTTACCTCAAGGATGCTTGACTCCAATTTCACTTTTCTTCTTATTCTCTCTTCTGAATATTCATTATGCTATGAAAGCTCTGTATTTGCATAACGTTCATGTCTACTTACTGGCAAGAACTACCATTTTCAGGAGACAAAAACATTATATTACAAGACTTCCTTCTCTGGAAATAGTATAGACCAGATGTTTGGAGATAAAGTTCTGGTATAGAACATCTAAAAATGCTGGATAAACTATGAAAAGGATTTCTAAAGCATGACCAAGTAACAGGAAAAATGAAGACTATAATGAGAAGTAAGCAATGACAAGAAAGCGCTAAACCAGAGAAACAAGAAGACAAATACAGTGTACACTTTGAAAGAATGTGCTCATTCTTGGTAGCCTAGACATTGTATTTTAATGGAGTTGTTCCTGAAGCATAGGAACCAAAGTCCTGTGACTACATTAGACTCACCCCAATGAAGCCTAATAAAAAGCCTTAATAAAATTTACAAGAGAGATAGTTTGAAGGTTGAGTCCCATCAAATAGAGAGACTTGGGAAATATCTTGGACTTTTCACAGATTCAGTTTCAAAAGGTCATAAATCCAAGCATTTTCAAGTTCAAGGTTATCCATTGTAAGTAAAATTTCTGCTAAAATTGAATTAGAGTCATTATAATTTATTATCCACAGTGTCCAAAGTTTTTAATAAATAGTCAATAGACACATAAAGAAACTGGAAGCCGTCAACAAAAACCAAATTCAAGATGGCACAGAGGTTTGACTTAGCAGAAAAATACTTCAAAGTAGCTATTATAAATGTTAAAAAAAATAAAAGGAGCTTCTTTTCCACTGGAATCACCATCTTCCAGTTATTCTCCAAAAAGAC
>NW_006494610.1:6604675-6610064 GCF_000325575.1 Pteropus alecto
TCTAAGCCTTAGAAAACACGGAGTTGTTCCTTTGGACACATACATGCAAATCTGCAAGAAAGGTGGTATTGTAGACATCAAGGAAATGGGCACCGTTCAAAAAGGAATGTCCCACAAATGTTACCATGGCAAAACTGGAAGAGTTTACAGTGTTACCCATCATGCAGCTGGCATTGTAAACAAACAAGTTAAGGGCATGATTCTTGCCAAGAGTGTTAATGTATATATTGAGCATATTAAGCACTCTAAGAGCCGAGATAGCTTCCTGAAGCGTGTAAAGGAAAATGATCAAAAAAATAAGGAAGCCAAAGAGAAAGATATCTGGATTCAGCTGAAGCGCCAGCCTGCTCCACCCAGAGAAGCACACTTTGTAAGAATGAATGGAAAGGAACCTGAGCTGCTGGAGCCCATTCCCTATGAATTCATGACATAATAGATTTAAAAATATAAAATGAAAGACTTCTAACTGAAAAATAAATAAATAAATAAAAAGTAAGAGGAAAATATGTTCAAATTATTAGTGAAAAACATGGTCTTAGTAAACTAAGAAATTTCTACAGAGAAATAGAAACTGTAAAATAAATGGAAATTTTAGAAATAGAGAATAAAACAACAAATTAAAATTTTACTGAGTGAGCTTCACAACTGATTAGAAATAGGAAAAAGAAATCAGTGAACATATGATCAAAGCAATAGAAACTATCTAATTTGAAAATATTGAAGAAAATAGGGCTTCAGTTATATCTGAAACAATATCAGAAATCTACAACATATATGTAATCAAAGTCAAAAACAGAAAGAAGTATTTATTGATGTAGAAAAAGACTAAAAATAAAAACTGAAAACTTCTCAATTTTGACTCAAAAAATAAAAAAAAAACTGACTTATCAGAAAAAATAAAAGGAACTAAAGTGGGTACTTGATAGCTGAGTAATTAAAATGCAAAGAAAAAGAAAAGGCAACCATAAGAAAAAATACTTAACTATAGGGTAACAATAATGTGAACGACAATTGACTTTTTATCAGAAAATAGTGGTTGAACATTTTATATTGTTAAGAGGCATTTGCATTTTTTCCCAGTTCAATTCATTTATCTGATTTTTCTCCAATGTTTGTACATTTGTTTTTCCTTATTTTCAGGACCTCTTTATATGTTAGAGATATTAAACCTTTGTCTATAATATAAGTATCACAATTTTATGCAGATTTCTATTTTTCTTTTTACTTTGCTTTTGGTGTCTTTTTTTTAATTTTATGCTTCTGGATTTCGTGTCATATTTGGGAAAGTTTTGCAAATTCCAAGGTTATAAGGTCACCCATATTTTCTTATAATATATTTATGGTTTTATTATTTATATTTAATTTTCTGTTATATTTATCATGGCCTATAATATGAGTTATGGATTCATTTTATAGTTTTCCATAATGCTGTCTTATTATTACCATACCACTTATTAAAGAAAAAGTTCCACATTCTCCAGAAGCAATAGTAAATGTGATATATTTGTGAAACAGAAAGAACTAACTAGAGTATATGATCATGTTGTAAAACAAAGATTCTGAAAGTCTAGTACTAAAGAAAATAGGTTTATTCACAAATATTTTCTGCAAAGAAAAAAGGCTAAAATTAGTATTTAAACAATATTCACTCGGTAGGATTACTCTATAATGCTCTAATGTAAACCAATCCTTTTCAGGGAGGGAGAGGTTACTAATACTCTGGAAGTAAGCAAGAGTTTTTGAAGGGAAGAAAAAAGTCATCTGTATCTTCCATTACCTTTAGAATATAAGCAAATGGCTTTAGGAGATACACCTTTAACTCTTTCCAAAGCAATTCTTTATTTTTAACTTCCAAGACTCATTTATCATTCAATTATCCTTTAACCCAGGTAGTCAGTTCTCTGCTCAGAAAGCCCAGTCTACACAGAAATGTGGAAATACTCATGGAGAAATGTTTTCTTAACAAACACTGGTTATAAGGGAAACTAGCATTAGAAATCTAGCAAGGAAGATGCTTAACATTTAGGTTCTAGGAAATTATTCAGATTCAGATCAATCCAGTGTGAATGAACAGGATGAAATAGATATGAGAATCATATTTTATTTAAAACTTGACAGGACTTTGTGATTAAATAAATATTAAGGAGAATGAGAATGATGAGTTAATATTAGTATATTTTCAAGGATGGATGACAGAAACGGCTGAAAAATTAAAGAGAAACTTTTTTTTCCAATAGTGAGAAATAGAAATGAATTCGAATGTACCATGTTTTAAGTGTTTGGAATAGAATTGGACTGGCAGATCAGACTTCACTCATTAAGCACTGTTAGAATTAAGGAACTTTTGAGGCAAAATATATGGTATGTAGGTGGAGAACAGGATCTAGAAAGAAGCAAAGACTTTTCAGTGAAATAGAAGGAATAACAAAATAGTATTTGCCAAGACAGTATAGGATCATACGTTCCAAAAAAGACACTTGCCAGAGAAGTAGATAACATATAGCACAGACAATGGTGAAGAAGATTATAAACAAAAGCTATTTAATTTAGCAATAGGAACCTTAGAATGGTTGAGGCAGAAGCCAGGTATATGGTTAGAAGAGATAAGTAGAAATGAAAATAAATATATATTACTTTATTATATAGAGGGACCACTGTACAATTAGGATAAATAAAACAATTCCTCACTCTTTCGATGTCTGGCTTTGCTTCTCTAACCATCCTTTACTCTCAATGACTTTTTCTATTTCCTTCTGACATTTAGAGAAACAAGTGTCTGTATTGAACCAAAACACTGGCATTTTTAAGAAATAGATTCACTATGTTTTTGGATGAGTACACCTAGGACTACATATGGTCTTCAGGATTTTTTAATAAATTGTATTTATTAAATCAGCAAAACACGATGGGTCACAATCCAGGGCATGAAAACAGCTCCAGCAAACAAAATTTTACATTTAAAATGTACTAGTTTAGAATATAATTTTATCTGAAAAATTATAAAAATAATATATATATTTTTAACCTTTCCTGTGACTGCTGGATTATTCTCTTCAAAATTTCTTGACTTTGACAAAAATAATTTCAAGAAAATCTTTAATGTTTAGACATAAGTAGAGCTGGGATTAAATGGGAGTATAATTATAAAAGAGAATCTCTTACGTTGAGGTAAGGGATTAATATCCAGCCTGAGACTGAAAATCTGAACAGTTGATAAGTGGTAGCAGTGCCAGGTAAAGTATTACACAGCCATCTGGCTGTCTCCTGGGAAAAGATGAACATAAAGGCTATCTTGGCTTCAGGCTTCATTTTCTTCTTTAAATCAATGCTATTCTGCCAAGATTCCTGAGAAATCTCATGATAAATATTTCGTGTGTCTAAAGCATTCAACCCATGTACAGTTGGACACTATATTAAATTAAATAGTAAATATTTGTAATTCATTTAGATGCCCCTAACATTTAACTTCTCTCTGCCAACTAATTCATTACGTCCAGTTAGTTTTTAGAGGGAAGTTTGAAAGATTCCAAGGTTTCTAGACAGAGGCATATGTCAATATGGTTGTAATGCAGCTAAGTTATTTTCACACAATTTTGCTCAATCTTTTTTGTCACTACAAAAGATTGCAGAAAAGGAATTAGGATTTATTGTCATTATTTAAAAAAGATTTTCTTCCAAACAATGGTATATAATTTGTCTTCTAAATAGTGTCAAAATATCACGGGCATATTGCACTTTAAAAAGAGAAACTTTGTATTATTTTAGTGTTATCATAGAAGATTTATACTTAGTATGTTATTACTTATATAATTTTAATGAAGAATTTTGAGAGTAAATCATAGATAATCTGAGTTTGAACTGAACTTATTTAGCAAGTTACTATATCATTATCACCACTAGAGTGGGAATATCCCAATGATACATCTATATCACCTGGTGTCCATCACATAATCTCAGAGTCTCTCACAGTAAGTTAGGAAGATCCTAAACAACAATCTAATGTCCCATGACTAACCCTGGTTTCTATCCAAGTATGAAACCTATGTCATTCTCTAATTTCTACCTGGTTATGAACTACTAATAGTTATAAATTACACTGACAAAGTTTTATTATGATATAGTCTGTGAGGTTTTTTTAAAATTTATTCATTTACTCTTAAATAATCTGAAAAATAGTTGCTATTATTATTCCCATTTATAGAAGAAAAATTGAAGTGACTTGCCAAGAATAATGACTATAATCAGTTTACCAGTTAGTTACTGGGAAAAGTCTGGATACAAAATGGCTGTTTATAGAACAGTTGGAACTATGGTTCCTGGATCATATGCATCAGAATTTTCTGGGTGCTTTTTAAAAATGGAGATTCTTAGTTCTGTCTTCTCAAATAAGAGTCCACCAGGCTCTACCTGTTTTTTTCTCCTTTTGCCGTGGCCTGAAAATTCTCTCAAGGAAGTAAGATAGGGCAATCTTAGGGATCAGTTTGTTTCCCTCCTCTCAGGGTTCTCTATCCTTCTTTGACTAATGTCTAATGTCTTGAAATTCAGTGATTTATATATTTTCTCTGCTTTTTTTTGGGGGGGGGAGTTATTTATAGAACTAGAATAAATCTAGTCCTCATTTTTTCATCTTGGTCAAAAGTAGATATCTCCCTGAATTTTTAAAAACATGTGTGTGTGTGTGTGTGTGTGTGTGTCTATGATCACTATAAGTACAGAAAAGTGCACTTATCATAAGTATTCAGTAGAATAAATGTTCATAATCTATAATCAAAGAAGGCACGACCACCACTTAATATCTAAAATAAAAGATTGTTGAATTTATTGCTTATTTCTATGGAGAGTTGTAATTGTCAGGTGCAGTGTCTATGAGCAGAGTAGACTGCTGATCTCATATAAAGTTTTGGGGAAATATGAAACTCTAGTATTGACGCATTGTAGAGCAGTTAATATCACCTGTAATATTCACCCAGATAAGATTTTTTTTTTATTGATTAGTTGTCAATCAGAGGCATGTTTACTGCAGAAAATTCATTCCTGATAAACTGACTTTCAGAAGCAAGTGTCTATCACTGATTATGAAATCACATCCACTGAGGTGAGTTTTTGATCATTTAAACAAGTTTAAAGCCAGTTCTGGTGGCTACTTGTTACCAGTTATAGAACAATCATTTTTTGCTTAGGAATGTGAGAACTTCTTTTTGTCATTGAATATATTAAGTAAACAGCACTGAAAAACAAACAAAAACATTAGAACTTTTCTAGCTTCCCAGAAGCCCTCCTTGTGCTCTGATCCAATTCCTATCCCTCTCCTGAGAGGAGCTATTATCCTGACTTCTAATAATATAAATTGTGCTTGTTTTTTGTAATTTACAGAAGTAGAATAAGTATA
>NW_006494610.1:6610149-6637637 GCF_000325575.1 Pteropus alecto
ATATGAATAGATATCTATACTCTCATGTCCATTGTAGCATTATTCACAATAACCAAGATATGGACAACCTAAATATCCATCAATGAATGAACTGATAAAGAAGAAGATGTGGTATATATATCCAGCAGAATATTACTCAGTGTAACTAAGAAGGAAATTCTATCATTTGTGACAAGGATGGTCCTGAGGGCATTATGCTAAGTGAGAAATATCTATTCAGGTCTTCGGCCTATTTTTAATTGTATTGTTAGTTTTTTGGGTGCTAAGTTGCATGAGTTCTTTATGAATTTTGGATATTAACTCATCAAATATATCATTGGCGAATATCTTCTCCTACTCAGTAGGTTGTCTTTCTGTTTTGTCGATGATTTCCTTTGCCGTGCAAAAACTTTTTAGTTTGATGTAATCTCATTTGTTTATTTTTCTTTTATTTCCCTTATCCGAGGTGACATGTCAGAAAAAATTATTACTAAGAGCAATGTCAGAATTTCCTGCCTATGTTTTCTTCTACAAGTTTTATGGTTTTAGGTCTTATATTTAAGTCTTTAATCCATTTGGGGTTTATTATTGTATATGATATAAGAAAATGATCTAGTTTCATTTTTTTCTTTTGCATGCATGCATCCATCCAGTTTTCCCAACACCATTTATCGAATAGATTATCTGTGTTTTTTCTCAAGATTATTGTTCTTATTTGAGGAGATTTTTGGTTCTATATATATTTTTAGATTATTTGTTTGAGTTCTGTGAAAAGTACCATTGATATTTTAAAAGAAATTGCATTGAATCTATAGGTTGCTTTGGGAAGTATGGACATTTTAATGATATTAATTCTTTCTATTCATGAGCATGGTATATGTTTCCATTTATTTATATCTTCTTTAATTTTTTTTTTCTCAATCTCATAATTTTCTGAGTACAAATCTTTTACCTCTTTGGTTAAATTTATTTCTAAATATTTTATTATTTCTGATGTAATTTAAATGGGATTTTTTAAAAAATTTCTCTTTCTGGTAATTTGTTATTGGTTTATAGAAATGCAACCAATTTCTAAATATTAATTTTGTACTCTGCTACTTTACTGAATTCATTTACCAGTTCTAACAGTTTTTTTAATAGAATCTTTAGGGTTCTCTATATATAGTATCATGTCATCTGCAAATCATGACAATTTTACTTCTTCCTTTCCCATTCATATGCCTTTTATTTCTTTTTCTTGTCTGATTGTTGTGGCTAGGACTTCCAATACCATGTTGAATAAAAGTGGTGAAAGTGGACATTCCTGTCTTGCTCCTAATCTTAAGGAAAACACTTTTAGCTTTTCACAATTAAGTGTGTTAGCTATGGTCTGTCATATATGGCCTTTATTATGTTATGTTTTCTCTATTTTCCCTTTATTGAGAGTTTTTATCATAAATGGATACTAGATTTTGTCAAACGTTCTCCGCATCTGTTGATGTAATCATGTGCTTTTTATCCTTCATTATGTTTATTTGGTGTATCACTTTAATTGATTCATGAATGTTGAACCAAACTTATATCACAGGAATAAATTCCAGTTGATCATAGTGTATGATCTTTTTAATGCCTTGCTGAATTCACTTTGCTAATATTTCGTTGAGGAATTTTGCATTTATGTTCATCAGGGATATTGGCCTATAATTTTTTGTCCTATCTTTGTCTGACTTTTGAATCAGAGTAACAGTGGCCTTGTACAATGAGGTTGGGATCCTTCCATTCTCTTGAATTTTTAGAATAGCTTGAGAAGAATGAATGTTAATTCTACTTTAAACATTTTGTAAAATTCACCTGTGAAGGCATCTGGTCAAGGACTTTTGTTTGTTGAGAGTTTTTGATTACTGTTAGCATAATCAGTCTGTTCATATTTTCTGATTCTTCTTGATTCAGTCTTGAAAGATTGTATATTTCTAGAAATTTACCCATTTCTTCCAGATTATCCAATTTGTTGGCATATAACTGTTCATAGTGTTTTCTTATATCCTTTGTATTCCTGTGGAGTCAGTTGTCACTTCTCTTGACTTTCTGACTTGACTTATTTGGATTCTCTCTCTTTTTTTCTTGATGAATCTGGTTAAATTTTTATCAATTTTGTTTATCTTTTCAAAGAACAGCCCTTGGTTTCACTGATCTTTTGTATTTTTTTTTTTAGACTCTATTTTATCTCTTTCCACTCTGATCTTTATTGTTTCTTCCTTCTGCTCACTTTGGGTTTTGTTTGGTGTTCTTTTTCTAGTTCCTTTATGTGTAAGGTTAGGTTGTTTATTTAAGATTTTTCTTGCTTCTTGAGGTAGGTCTGTATTACTATGATTTTCTCTGTTTGTACTGCTTTTACTGTGTCCTATAGGTTTGAGGTTGGTGTGTATTCATTTTAATTTGTCTCAATGTACCTTTTGGTTTCTCCCTTGATCTCATTATCATCCATTTCTTAGTAGCATGTTACTTAGCCTCCATGTGTTTGAGTGTTTTTTTTAGTCTTTTTCTTGTAATTGACTTCTAATTTTATACTATTATGATAGAGAAAATGCTGGATATGATTTCAATCTTCTTAAATGTATTGAGACTTGTTTGGTAGGCTAGCATGTGGTCTATTTTGGAAAATGTTCCATGTATACTTGAAAAGAATGCATATTCTGCTGCTGTGTGGCAAAATGTTCTAAATATATCAATTAAATACATCTAGTCCACTGTGTTGTTTCAGGCTAGTATTTCCTTGTTAATTTTCTGTCTGGAATATATGTCCATTGGTGTCAATAGGGTTTTAAAGTCCCCTATTATGACAGTATTTCTGTTGATCAATCCTTTTTTGTTTGTCAATATTTGCTTTATATATTTAGGTTTTCCTATGTTGGGTGCATAAATGTTTACAAGAGTTATATCTTCTTGTTGGATTGATTCCTTTGTCAGCATTTATATGTACTGTCCCTTTTTTGTCTCTTATTATAGACTTTGTTTTAAAGTCTCTTTTGTCTGATATAAGTATTGCTACTCCAGCCTTTTTGTTTGTTTCTAGTCATTTGAAATATTTTTTTCCATCCCTTTACACTTAGTCTGTCTGTGTCTTTTAATCTAAAGTGGGTCTCTTATAGACAGCGTATGTAAAGGTCTTGTATTTTTATCCACTCAGCTACCCTATGTCTTCTGATTGTAGCATTTAATCCATTTCGTTTAAAGTGGTTATTGACAGGTATGTAGTTTTTGCCATTTTATTATTCATATTTATGTTCTCCCCTCTTCTTCATAAAGAATTTCCTTTAACATTTCTTGTAATACTGGTTTAGTGGTGAACTCTTTTAACTTTTTCTTGTCTAAGAAATTCTTTATCCCTCCTTCAATTTTAAATATCTTTGCTAGGTAAAGTAGTCTTGGTTGTAGGCCCCTGCTTACTATAACTTTCAGTATTTCCTGCCAATCCATCCTGGCCTCCAAAATTTCTATTGAGAAATGAGCTGACAGTCTTATGGGAGCTCCATTGTAGGTACCTAATTGGTTTTCTATTGCTGCTTTTAAGATTCTCTCTTTGTCTTTAACATTGGCATTTTAATTATAATGTATCTTGGTTTGGGCCTCTTTGGGTTCATATTGTTTGGGACTCTCTGTGCTTCCTGAATTTATATGTCTATCTCATTTACCAGGATAGAAAAGTTTTCAGTCATATTTCTTCAAATAGGTTCAAATTCCCATGTTCTCTTTCTTCTCCTTCTGGTATCCCTATGATGTGAATATTGTTACACTTGATGTTTTCTCAGAGGTCTCTTAAACTATCCTCATTTTTTTTTCCTGTTTGCTGTTTCAGTTAGGTGCTTTCTGCTACCTTGTCTTTTAAATAGCTGGTTTGAACCTCTGCTTCATTTATCTATTATTGATTCCTTCTAGTGTATTTTATTCCTCATTTCTGACTGGTTCTTTTTTTTTATGGTTTCTATGTCCTTTTTTATGCTTGCTATTTCTTTGTTGAAGTTCTCTAAATTTATTGAGCAGTCTTTAATCATTATTTTGAACTCTGCATCTGGTAGATTGCTCGCCTCCATTTCATTTAATTCTTTTTCTGAAGTTTTCTCCTGTTCTTTCATTTGGGACATTTTTTCCCCTTCATTTTGGCTGCCTCTCTGTGTTTATTTCTATGTATTAGGTAGATCTGCTATGACTTCCAATCTTGGCAGGGTGGCCTTATGTAGTAGGGGTCCTAGGGAGTCCAATGGTACAGTCTCCTTGGTCACCTGAGCCAGATGCTCCAGATATGTCCCTTGTGTAGACTGTGTGTGCCCTGCCATTGTAATTGAGCCTCTATTGCTTTTGGCATGTCAGTAGGTATACTTGACCCTCAGGCTTATTGGCTGTGAGGACTGACCATGGCCATACCCTATGAGCTGCTGTGTGGGGTTGACTCCATGAAGCAGGATTTGCCCCAGCAGATTCAAGTGTCTGCAGAGACCACCCTTTGAGTGTGCTGCTTGTGAGGTTGTTTGAGTGGTGTTCTCTTGTGATTTGAAGCTGGTCATTAGTTGTGCTGGTTCTTGTACCTCTTGGGAGGGGCTTCTGTTCAAGCCAAGGTCTACTGCTGTCAGAGACTGGTCTAGGGCTAGCTGGTAGGAGTTACAAAGCAATGTGAAGTTGGTCGTTGCCTGTGCTTAACCTGGAAGTACATGGGAGAAGACACACTATAAACTGAGGCTGACTGGGCTTAGGGCAACTCAGCAAAAGGCCCAGGGCACCCCAAGGCCTGCTACTATCTGCCAACTATTCATAAGGCTCAGCCATTGAAAGAGCCTTGGGTGGTAAGCTGAGTTGGGCAGGGGTTTCAGGGAGTCATTAGCATGTGGAAAGTGTCATTCAACCAGTTAATGAAGATTCAGATTTGACCTCAGTTCTGAGCCTGGAGCTACTCTTCAAAAGGCTCATAGCACACCAAGGTCAGCCTCTATCCACCTGGGGCCTGCAGACCCCTGAAAATTGTCCAAGAAAGAATGCTATGTGGACCAATACCAACTTTCTGCAGCCACCCAAACAGTGTCAGGTGGTGTAGGATCTCAAGGAGTCACCAGTGTGGAATGAGTAGAGTTCAATGGGTTAATGCAGATTCAGATTTAATGCCATTTCTAAGCCTAGGTCCACTCTGCAAAAGCTTCAGAGCACACCCCACAGCCAGCTCCTGCCAGCCTGGGGCAGGCAGACTCCCAAGAGTTGTCCAAGAAAAACTGCAGGGCGGGTCAATACCTGCTGCCTGTTTACCTGAAAAAGCTTCTGGCATTGAGCAAGTTGGGTGGGGCGAGTCCCAGGGAGTCACCAGAGTGAAGTGAGCAGAGCTCACGAGGCCAATGAAAATTCAGATTTCTCTGTGTGGGGGTAAGTCTCAACACAGAAAAGATGGCATTCACCTGTGGCTTCTTAAGAGGAGGACTCAACACAGAGATAATGGCAGCTTTCTTTCCAGACCCCACCCTGAAGCCACAGAGCTCAGTCTCTCTCTGTATGTTTCTCATAGTTCCTGAGCTTCAGTCTCTTTGCTGGAGCCAAGGGTGAGTACCTGGAATTGATTGACAGAGTTTGTATGTGGGCCCTTTAAGAGGATGCCTGGGTTTCCTGCAGCCTTTTGTCTCATCCAGATAGATGGAATCCCCACTGATTTTCACAGTCAGATGTGGGGACTCCCCTTCCCAGCACTGGTGCTCCAAGCTGGGTATCCCAATGTGGGACTGAGACCTGTGCTCTTCAAGGGGGAACCTCTGCAGATGAGCTACTCTCCCGATTCTTGACTGCCACACATGGGTGTGGGGCAAGCTCATTTATCACCTCCGCCCCTCCTACCAGTCTTAATATGGCCTCTTTTTGATATCCTTAGTTATAGAACTTCTGTTCAGCTAGTCTTTCGATGGTTTCCTAGGTTGATTGTTCTATAATTTAGTTGTAGTTTTAATGTGATCATGGGAGGAGGCAAGGGCAGTGTTCACTCTGCCATCTTGACTGGAACTCCTCCAAATTTCAAATATTTCTTAAAGTAGAGAGTCTCTTTTACTATCTTTCTGTCAATATTATTTCTTGGTTTTACAATTAAATATTGTACAAAATTCAAATACATAGAAGAGTACATAAAACAATGTAAACAACAATGCACCAACCTCTAAAATTAAGCAGATACTATTTTTGAAATATTTGCTTTGTACTCTTCTATTTTCTTTTCTTTTATGAAATAAGATATTATAGATGTTGCTAAAGTCCTTTCTCCCATCAGTTTCGCTCTTTTTATTTTTATTATTTCAATATGTATTTTTATACTCTACTACATGAGTGTAATTATAAAATAAATTTATTATTTCAGGTAGTATATATAATTTTGTGCCTGTTTTTTCACCACCACCACTGAATATTATGTATACATGTTGAAATATATATAACTAGTACAGTTATTTTAATTGCCTTATAATTATCTATTGGATGAATAAGTTACAGTTTTTCTATTCTTCTAAAAAACAGTAATTTAAAAATATTTATAATTATAAAAAGTGCTTTATGAACATTTGCATAAATATTCCTATCTTGTTTCTATTTCAGCCATTCTAGTCAATGCTGCATGGTATCACATTGGGACTTCGATTTATATTTTTCTAAATGACTACTCTATGTGCTTATTAACCACTTCGATATTATATTTTGGGAAGTAACTGTTCATATCTTTTCCCTTTTTTTTTTTTTAAACTTCATTGTTCCTGATTTTCTTATTCATTTGTAGAGGTTCTTTAAATATTCTGATATAAGTATTTGAAAAATTTCATTCTTTAAATGATGTTTCTTGTGAGCAAAATTTCTTAAGATTTATGCCTGTTTATTAATCTTCTCTTTTATGGTTAGTACTTTCTATCTTCTGTTTGAGACTTCTTTGGCTTCACTTTCCACATGTAAGCTATATGATCCATTTTGGGGGTGGGGATTATGGTGTAAGGTAGGAGTCAGGATTGATTTATTTCCCTCATTCAGATATATAATTGATCAAGTTCTTTTTATTAAAAAGACCAGCTTTTCCTCAAGTATTCAAAATGGCAACATTATTATATATCCAGAGACAATATATGTATACATTACTCTCTGATATCTTTATTCAGTTCCACTTTCCTTCTGCCCAATCACTTTCCTACTTTCCACTCTGAATGGACATTTCTGCTGCTCTCCTGATGGTTGCTTGAGTTTATTTTCTCAAACACATGTAGATTGGCATAGGTAGACTCCTATGACTCTTATTTGTGCTAGAGGTATAAACTTGAGTGATTTTATTTGCTATTTGAATCCATACTATCTATATGAAAATTTTTTTAACTATTTGGAATGTGTGTAGCCACCATTATCTGATAGGATTCTAGAAATCATTTTTCATTTTTAAACAACATGCTCCAAAATAAATTGACATATATAGCATGTCTGTATAGATTCCTTGCTTTACAATGACATTTTATATTCCTCTCCACAGGGATAAGCATAGGTTTATCTATTATTATAGACTTCTATATAAATTAGGTTACTAAGTCATTCCCTGGATTGATGGATTTATAGCTCAGAATGCAAAAGGATAACTCCAGGACCTTTTAAAATTACATATATTCACCTAGTTTCTAGTATGAGAATGAGGCCCACAAATCCACATTTTTAAGAAGCCCCTATTTTAAAACAGGTGGAAGAAAAGCAATGTTTTTTGCATTTCCTCATTTATTTTGTGATGAGATAATGCAAGCCAGTATCTTCTCGGTGATAATCAAAATTCCTTATATTCTATGAAATGCCTTTAGCTATATGAACCCAAACCCTGATTTAAAAGATGAAATATAAAAATAATAACTTTGGCTCAAAATTATGCATCTAAAACTTCAGAATTTCTGTCAGCTAAGTAGTCTCTGATCTCATTCCCAGGAATGATCCATGCTGACAGTTTGTTTTCTAAGAATTGGTTTAAAAGAGATAATGCATGATTCAGCAGTTTGTGCTCTATGTTCTACATCCTCTGATTTTCTTTTTAATTAATGAGAGTGGAGTTATATATCTTATTATAATTAATCCCTGAAAAAAATCCTTAAGTTGTATGTATCTTTTGTAGAAGTTCACTAAGAAGTTATGAATTATAAGATTCAAAAAAGAATTTGTGTCTAAGGACTTGAATGTCTTAGCTTAAAGATGCAAGTTTTATTATCATAAAATGTATTGCTCTTCCTCTACTTTAAAAAATACTATTGTTTAAAATAAAATCTCCTTAAACTGAGTAGTTTTTATTATAGAATTCAATTCTTTTACTTGAGAATGGAGTAATTTGCGTAAATTATACAACTTTTAAAAGGTAATTTTACAATTTATAGAAAATGTTTTTTTTTTCCACACAGAAATGTGGCTATATTGCAGTGCTGTTTTACATCAAGAGAAATTTAAAATTAAGAACACTTTAAAAATGGCTTTCTTATTAATTTTGTTCACCTGACTATATACTATATATGGTCATTTATTAGGTAACACCAAATATGTTAATTTCACATTCTTCTGATTGGAATGTCCCCAAAATATTGCAATATAAGTTCTCATGGATTTAGATAAAATTCCCTTTTTTTTACTTTTTACAAATATATTTGAAACCCTACATGTAAAACACTTTAAAGAACGTTATTTTTTCATCCACATTTTATAAAACTACTTTATTTAAAGTATTCTCACATAACCTAACATTGGTACCTTTTAATGACTAGAATCATGTTTGGACTCATCTAACAATTTTTAAGAACCTATTACTGTCTTAACTTCTGACTGTCTAAATTATTTATTAATCACTTTTTTAATTAGCATATGATTCTATCATTGGATATTTTATATTAGCCCAAATACTAAAGTTTGTTTTTTTGTTTTTGTTTTTAACATTTTTCCTATGGATATATATTGGTACTTTCAGAATATACCACTTAATGTAAGGGTTTAGAAAGGCTCTTTAAAAGAATTTAATAGTGACATCTATCTCTAGCAAGTGTGAAGGCATACCTCTTATGATAACTGAATCTATCTAAACCTCTTTCTCCTCTCTCTCTCTCTCTCGTCTTTAATCCACTAAGTATTAAAAATGCATCAATTAAGGTAATTACAGGCTAGTGTATCATTCTCAAACACTAAACAATAAACGTGAAAATGATTCTTCTGCAGTGAAAGACTAAGAGTTTAAATATAAAGCAATTCCCTCTTTATTAGAGATGATTTTTGAAACAAAGTTTTCCAGTCATGTAATCTACACTTATTATTTATTTACAGAACAATTCATTTATTTTTCAAAAATATTTTAAATACATCAAGCACAGTACAGTATTTTAAGCTTCTTATTCTGCTTTTCTGTTTTAAATTAAAAATAAAAACTTTTAGATGCTTCTCTTAATTTAGAAGTTATTATTATGCCTTTTGAAAAGAAATAAGAATTTTCCTTAACATCAGTTTTTGATACAATTTATGAGAGCTCCTTCTGCAGTTTCCACAGCTGCCTCTCTAGATGTTGGTATATAGTGCCAAAGAGGGCCTCTTGGTGACAGCCTATAGAGGGACCCACAGCTAGTAAGTGTTCAGAAATCTTCACACTTGCTTCTACCTCAATCCATACTGACATCCCCAGAAGAAATAGTCTGTATTTCAGATTTTTTTTTTCTTATGCCAGTAATCCAACTTGAACACTCAAATGTTTGTCTGTAATTTTTGAATTTTATGTGGTGAATTTTGACTTTTTTCAAACTATTTTAATTATTGCTCATTTCCAAAGCAGAATAATGGCCATCTTGACCTTTGTGCATCATCGAAAGATTAAATCGAATCAATAAATGTTTCATTAAAAACAAGAAAATTTTTGTAATGCTCAAATTAAGAATGAAACATGATTTTGCTTTTCTGTGTTTGTAAAGCTATCTAAAAGAATTTGGCTTGTAAAACTACACATATTGGTACTGAGTGCCCTAAAAACACAGTAAATGAATTTTAGTACCTTATTTGAGATTCCATATAGAAATAAGTGATGCAACAATAACTTCAACCAAGAAGTATATCTGCTTTATAAAGAAAAGTTCTTCTTTCTATATATTAATTTTCTGACAATGTCAGTCATAATCTACCAAGCCACTCTATATGGGAGATGCCACAAAAGTAAATATTCTAATCTGAATTTTGATAATTGTTTATATTATAACAAATGAGAATTACTCCTGAAGTTACTGATAGCATTTTATGACCATATGTATTAATATAGAAAAATAGAAACACCTATTTAAAGACGTAGTATTCAGCTTTAAAATGTGCAGACACAGTCATAGGTTCAGAGTTTGTAGCATATAAAGTTGCCTAATGTAATGAATTTTAAAGTTCTTTACAGATTTTAATATTACAGTAGTGATTTGGGGGTCATTTTTAAATGTGTGTGTTTAGTATTATTTTAACTACTTAAATCTATTAATAAATCTACCTATTTAGTATCTATATTCCAAAATTTCTACCTTTATAGGCTACATATGAAGTGTACTTTGAGCAATTAAATAGGTTATTATATGTTGTAACATATTTTCCAGGCTCTAGGAGTTCTAACTGTAAAAACAGAAGGCCTCCAGAATTTACAAGATAAATCAAGTGAATTTTAATAGATGCATTTCAAAAGTATATTTTTAAAACTTGGTTAATATTTTTAATATACTGATAATTTTTATAATGCAGATACAATCCTATAATTTATCTAATTTACATGTTTCCATTACAATTCATGTATAAATTTTTGTTAATAAAAGGATAAACTGTTATAATTCAAATTTTTGCCTAATATTTATTGAGCACTTAAATGACAAAGTTACAAAATATATGAAACGTAAATATAAATTTGGATAGTTATTTCCTGTAGTCATATGAAATGAGGAATTTTATTCCTTGAGTTCAGACTCACTTATCTTAAGGTGATCTGTCCCATAAAATGCTTATGACTCATAAAGGTCACCTTTGATAGAATGATTAATATAGGCTGCTCTTTTTTTTTTTTTTTTTTTAGGCAAGGCAACCCTTGGTTGACCTCACAGATTGCAAGGACCTTGTCAGTTTATAATCCCTTAATTTTTTAGTTTTTACAGCTATAGTACTTGGTCTTCCGAGGTGGTCTCCCATCCAAGTACTAACGAGGCCTGACCCTGCTTAGCTTCCGAGATCAGACGAGATCAGGATTGTTCAGAGTAGTATGGCTATAGACAGGCTGTTCTTTCTTCATTTCCAATTTTATAGCTAGCCAAGTACCAGACTCCATATCTGCACAGGGCATCCTCTTCCTGTGGGGCATGTTAAAAATAATAATTCAAATTTAAGTATAGAGAAAGTGTGTGAAAAAAACATAATAAAGTGTTGCATATGTTGTTGTCAGAACATAGTTTAACGAATGTTTTTCTTTGTTCTTGGAATTTATCTGCTTACTGAGACCTTTTTTCCTAGAATAAAAACACTCTCTCCTGATGTGTGCATCAGGGAAATATTGACACATTTTTGTTTTTCAACTCTGTTTTTCACTTTTAATTAAAAAATAAATAAATAAATAAATAAAAATATACATATATATATATATATATATATTAGTTTATAACATTTCTCTCACTACAATGACACTTTAATAGCACCATGGAAATAATTTTTCACCTTTGTATTTCAAATAACATCAGAGACATATTTACTCACTTTTTTATGTTGTAAATTGTACCCTTCTTAATGACCTGTAGAAAGCCTCTTTAAAATGTGGTATGGATAACAAAACATAATGAGCTCAGAATCTGAAAATTTGGGTCTCAGTGTTAGTTCTGCAGTGTAATAACTACAAAATTATAAGTGAAGAAATCACGAGGAATCTGATCCCTTTTTGAATAGGTTTCCTCATGTATAAAAATAATGAGGTAGGTTAAATACTCACTAAACTTATGTTACTCGACTACCTTGGAATAATAAAAATAATGAATATCTGTATAGAATTTGGCAGTTAATAAGACTTTTTCACATATATTACTCTATATTATAGTGTTTCCAGGTCTCGTAAGTCTCATAAATTACAAAAAATATTTTAATTCTAAAGAGGAATCTTTTCCATAATTGAAAAGTTATTTGGCCAAGTAATTTAACCTTAGTTTCCTTAGCTATCAAATAGATAATATATGTTTCACAGTGATGTATAGATAGCAGATCTGCCACAGTTTTTTGGGTTTTTTTGTTTGTTTGGTTGGTTTTTTTTACAAAAGATAAACCTCAATTCTAGTTAGTTACTTAACTCTTAGCCATGTAATTGCTATTACATGTGATTGCATTTATTCCCTCCTGAATTCAATACAGTATGTTTATAAGGTTTAAGGCTATGGGTCCCCAGCTAGAATTAAGTAGTAAGTGTATAATAAAATATGCCAAATGACAATGCCTAGGATGTTACAATTGTATATCTTTATTTGTAGCAACTAAATTTCTTTTAAATTGATGATGTACCACTCATATTTCATTTCAATGATACCACAAGAGATTTGCTAACCTTGTTGCTGTTTCAGTAGGCACTCGTTAGCTGTCACTCTTCTGAGACTGTCTCAGCTGAAGACCACCTCCTCACCGAAGGCCATACAATGAGGACTTGTATTAACTTTTATTCACAGGACTGGCTTTCTTGGTTCACATCCAGTGAACAATGGACTTGGAAGTACAGAGGACCAATAATCTCCTTTGAACTCAAAACCATTTTGGGGGAGCAGTCTAGCTCCAAATCTCTTCCCCGTGCAGTCAGTTAAGACCATAGCTTCTCAGTCCTACTTCCTCTCCCTCTCTTCTGTACATATTGATACCAAACATCTCTGATAATCATCCTGAATGCACAGTTCTTTCTGAGTCTTCTTCCTGTAGAATTCAACTTGCAAAAATTGTTTACAAGACAACAGTATATATAATTCATGAGGGAAAAATGTATTCAAAGGAATAACCCACATGACTTGTATAAAGCAGTAAAATAGTATATAAATAAATCAAGGTTATCTAAATGGAAAGGCTACAACTCACTTGTGATGAGAGATTATGTTAGTATGTGTGCATATGTGCGCATGTGTGATGTAGTCAAAACAAACATTTATGTTTGTGGCAGACAAAGTTAATTTTAAAGCAATGTTAAACTTCATCCTGAGTAATATTCCATTGTATATATGTACCACATCTTCTTTATCTCATCATCTATCAAAGGACATTTAAGTTATTTCCATGTCTTAATCACCATGAATAAAGGTGATATGAACATCAGGGTGCACATATCTTTGTGGATAAATGTTTTCAAATTTTTTGGATAAATACATAGAAGAGGAATTGCTGAGTCATATGGTAATTCTATTCTGGCGAACACACAATGCATTATATATATGACGTCTTATTGAAATATACACTTGAAACCTATTTGATTTTATTAACCAATGTCATCCCCAAATTTTTAATAAAAAAATTCATCCTTTTTCTTTCCTAACCAAAACATAATTTTAATTATAGCAATGTTTTTCTTATCCCAAGCAGAATACTCATTTTTCTAGCCTCTCTTTACCATACAACGATTTTTAGGTCTATGAGATAGAAACAGCATCCTGTTGCATGTCCTGGGAAGGATTTTTTTCTTTTTTAATGAATGGAAAAATGGGATTTAAACTTCTTTTTTACCCTTATTTCTGCCTTGAAAGCAGATGTGTTGTCTGAAGCAGAAGCATCCATTCATTGGCTATGAGGAGAAAGGAAAGAGGACAAGGCTTAAAAAAAAAGACCAAAGATACTGGCCTTTACATTGTTCAGCTGTTGAACCAGTCTCAGCAGCTATGTCTTTCAGGATTGCCTGTTATACATGGAAAACAAATCCTCTTGCTTAAAGCAAAGAGGACTTGTATTAATTTGTAATCACAGGACTAGCTTTCTTGGCTCTTTTAAGAAGATATGAAAACCATGTTTTGTCATGAAATTAAAAAAAAAATCAATAAATCCCTTTAGCTCTGCTCTAACTTTTTAAGAACATACTAGAGCATCAAATTTTACATAAAGGATGAAGACAGAGAGAAATAAATCAGTTTTTTTAAGTTTCAGTAGATTACTGGGAATCCAAAGGGCAAGTGAGGATGAACAAGGGTATCAGAGACCAGAGTTCTCATCCCTCCTCATTTCTTACCTTGTCCACACCTCAGGATAGGTGCTATAGAGTGGTTTAAATTTATCTGAGGGAGCACAGTATCAGAAATCTGTTGGTTCTTAGGAAATGTGTGTCCTTCAGTCCAGCCATATCAAAATGCCCTGTCAGTAGGAACACAAACATGACAGAGGAAAGTAGGTAACCAGATGGGCCTGAGGCCCTGGTTCCTCAAGACTGCATGGCATATTGGGAAGAATAGAGTAGTATGAATAAATAAATATCTATTTAATCATTTAAATAGTCTTCAGGTGATTCACCCTGTGCTTGGATGTCTCAGGTATGTGCTCAGTGTCTTAGCTCTCTTGTGCTCCTCTCTAGATGATGTCAATGTATGTATAGTAGGAAGTTATGTAATCATGTGATAGAAGGGGCATAAAGAAGGTCATTGAATTAATGTTGGAGTCTTCTGAATCTCTCGAGGTCTCCATTATTGTTATATTAAGAGAGATCTCAAATGTCAACATGCTAGTATTATATGTTAGAAGCCATAGTCTTACCTATTTGCCTCTCATAATATCCTTGACTAAATTGTCTTCATTGTTCAGTATCTAGGAAGGCTTGTACTCAGCCACTGACCCCCACAGAATTTCTCTATCCCCTCAGACGAACATGTTAAAACTCCTAGTTCCCTTATACACATCACTAAAGACCAAGAGTACTGCCTTGCTATAAAAATATTTGCCTTTTTTAAACTTCCTTTTTGCCATTTCTCCCATGCCATATTGCACATAGTACTATGACGGAACCTGTGGATATGTGGGAGTAGGGGAGAGGTCTTTCTGCAGATCCCTGACTTTGCTCCCAAAGAAATATGACACTAACTAGATGTGTCTAGAGTTCCTTCTGGTATATTTAAGCTCAAGTTGGAAGCCTTAGTCTATAATTCTTTCTTTTTTCTACATTACTCTTCTTTCTCTGAGAGCCCCTCAAGAGGGAAGTTGGATTTTGGTCTTTTATTTCCTTTGCGTCATATCCTGCTAGTATCCTTGAAAACAGGACTCCTGGATTAGCTACCATATGAGTAGGGGCAATATTTCATCACTGTTGAATAAAACCCATAATCTGAATTCTCCATGCTTGAAAACTGTATTTTTAAAATTTAATTTAGAGACTTATTTCTTTGTAGGTATTTTTGGTCTAATAACCATTGTCAAACTAAAAATGTGAAGAAATTCAGCCTCAGGACTCAAAGTTGCCCAATGACCATTTTGTTTTAGGCTGTACCTATCTATTACTTCCTGGATAATAAACTGCCTGATCAGGCCTTGCATCTGGAAGGCTGCAAGACAAAACCAAGTCAATGTTTTAACGGCTGCAAATTATTGTCTGTTGCCCAAAATAAAATTAACTTTCACCTACCCTCATTTTTTTTTCTCCTGTGCACTTTTGCTTCCTCCCTTATATGGTAGCATGAAATGGTGGTTGACCCCCATTATAGTTTGGAGGTTCAAAAATTTTAAAGATGTAAAAGAAGCTGATGGTAATGGCCATAGCCTAAGGACAGAGTAGTGGATGAAGACATGGTGAAAGGTTGCTTAAGAGATATGAGGTTGATGAGTATATGTTCCTTTCTAGTCAAAGAAATAGCCATGCAGGTGGGAAGCCCCAAGTTCAAGGAAATGGATTCTCTATCTAGACCAGGGCACTCTTTAACTATAATTAACAGGAGAGGTCTCTTTTTCCATCTTTGATCACTGGCATACTTGATCCATCCTCATAGTGAGCAACAGAAAGACAAGATAGCAAGTTACAAAGATTATTGTGTGATTAGAATTGACTAGAAGTGCCAAGTGAAATCCAATGTTTTGAAGGGAGAAGGAATTAGGTTAGTAGAAATAGAATATAGGAAGGCAATGAATTCAGGATAGTGGGTACAAATTGGTCAGCAATGTCTTGGGAAGAAATAGAGAAAATAAGAAGAGGGAAACTATGGAGTGTTTATATTTATATGCCTACAAAATGAAGAAAGAAAAGAAATAGTGGGAGTTTAATCAAGTAGTTAAGAGCTTTTGCATATAGCACTAGAAAGAAACACATGCAAATGAATTAATCAACACTGTACTTACAGATAGAGTCATGCAGGGACTGGTTAGCCTCATCCTGAGAAATGCTCAAGGAACATTTAGGAGAGTTTGTGCTGCAGAGAAAAAGAAAACTTTGGAAATAACACATTTTCCCCCTGAAAAGGGTGTTTTTGTGAGAGATCACACAATTGCAGAGGAAACATTTGCTGGCTATCTACTAGTATGTACGAGAGACCAAAGATCAGCACAATTTAGAAAAATTAACGTCATAAAATGGAAGACCTAATATAGACAATCAGAACAAATGACACTGAAGAGAACATATAATTTAGGGAACAAAGGAAAAAATTCTCATTAGAGTCCTCAGAGGGATTATAAAGAGCGCTGCTTCTGAGAACATGATCAGACTTCTAAAAAAAGGAACAACCAGAAAACGATAAAAAGTTTGGGGGATATTACTATAGATTGAAAAGTAAAAAAAAAAAAAAAAAAGTCAATGAAAGGGCTGGATATTAGAATTTGACTATAGACCAAATTAATAATCTGAAAGGTAGAGTAAAAAAAAGAAAAAAAGAAAAAAATAATTCCAGACCTTCTAAAGAGAATAAAAATCTTTTCATACCTTCCTAAAGAGAGTTACAGATGGAACTATATTAAAAAGATAAAAGTAAAAATTAAAAAAAAATAAACAAAAGAAATTTCACTTGAAGAAGAGCATACTTTTGCATACTGAAAGGAGCTCTGTAGATTGATTAACATAACTGAGAAAAGACTAGCACTTATACAGACCCTGAAAAAGTGTTACAACCTCAAGGATAAAGAAAATTGTCTGTAACTTTTATAAAGGATTAAAAAGCAGGTGGACTTCAGACATCCCATCTTTAATAATGGAAGTAAGAAAAAAATAAAGTATATTTTCAAAGTTCTAAAAAAAGGTAAAAAGAACCTAGGATTTCTTACCCAGGCCAATTATCATTAAAATATGACAGAAAATAAATATAATTTTAGTTGTCTAAAGATGCGGGCATTATACCATGTTTTATGATCAGAAAGTTAGGTTACTCTGTGCATGAAAGCTAGGTGGATTTCAGTCGGTATTCCAGGTCTCTAGGTAGAAGACATGGTATAAACAAGGCAGAGATAGTAAAGAAAAAGTGGATTTGGGGAATAGCAAATAGATTAATCACATTTGAGTCACTGTTGGAGAATAGTTGGAGGTAAGAATGGATTTATTGACAGGAATTATGGTAGTCTTGACATCAAAATTAAAGCGAACAAAATAGAATGTTATCTATTCACATTTTTAACATCTTTTTATATTAAAGCAAAGCAAAATGAAAATAAAACTCTCAAAGTTTTACTAAGTGCTCTTTTTATTCTATACCTTAACTCATCTGGTTTTTTTGGAGGGGGCGGGTGGGAGGGTCAGAATAGAATACAATTACAATTATACAAATCAGTACTTTATGTTTCATATTTTTTTTAGATGTAATTCTTTATCTTTGTGGTGATCTGACTATAGTACATAAGTCACTCATAAGAGTGGGATAGATAATTAAACTTCTTTTAATATATTATATGTTGTCTAAATATTAAGTAAAATATAAAGGAGTAGATGTACAAATAGAAGAGTGAGTTTAAATGCACATCAGTTGGCATCTGCTACTCAAAATTTGGTCTTATCTATATGAAGAATATGTATATGGAGCACTGATAAATAATAACACATGATTTTGAATAGCTTTGTGTTTCTGTGTACTATTATGCCTGGAGAAAGTCATCAGTGTAATCTTCCTAAAGATGTCATTAATTATGTATACATGTTAGTTATTACCCAATAGTAATGGGTTTCATTGTTAGATTGGTAGAAGCAATCTTACTTTGGTTGTGTGTACACTCATACGTAGCCTACCAAAATTATCACTATGAGTGACACCACAAAGCACTACCAAAAAAAAAAAAGTTGTTTGCAGATTCTTAGATCTCCAATAAAGGGAACAAACTTTTAAAATAAAGCTTCTTGCCAACTTTCGGTTTTTGTTTATAAAACTGAGGGAAGAGAGGGAGGGAAGGAAGAAGGGAGGAAGGATTTAAAGGAAGAAACACTGAAAATTTTTTGTTCTTTAATTTACTCTGTCATTAAAGTCAAACATTCTTCAAATTATAGATTTCTCTCATCTTCAAGTGGCAAGGAGCCAAAATTTAAGGTAGAAAACTATTTTTCTTAAAGGAAAAACAATGTAGTTTTCTTTCATTGACCTTATTCCCTGTGTCAGCTTGAATCTTCCGAGAAACAAATACTAAAATGGGACTAGACTTGCAAATGATTTATCGGGGGTAATGCACGTAAAAGATAAAAAGGGGAGGGGGCAGAAGAAGGTGTGGAGAGATAGATGTGTCCCTGATACCTGACAGTGGACACTCATGAAAAGAGAAAGGGATAGGGGAGGATTGGGTAGGAAGAGTTTTAGGCTGCAATGCAGTTCTGAGAATGTCGTTGTCAGGCCTATGGAGAGTTTTGGAGCAGCTCAGGTTGTCCATTAGAGGAGTCTGGATATAGGCAGAAATAGGCCAGCTCTAGTCGGTGGTCAGGAGCTGTCCAGTGGAAGTGACCCGGGCACTTTGAGTATTCTAATGAATATGAAGATGCAGCTTCTGGACACTCACCCAGCTAGGCTCCTTGCGGCAGGTTCTCTTTTTTCCTAGTCTATAATACTTTTTATTAAATTTATTGGGGTGACATTTGTTAATAAAATTACAGAGGTTTCAAGTGTACAATTCAATAATAAGTCACATATATACTGCATTGTGTGTTCACTGCCCAAAGTTAAATTTCCTTCCGTCACCATATGTTTGACTTCCTTTACCCTTATCTACCTCTCGCCAACCCCGTTTCCCTCTGGTAACCACTAAACTAACTGTAGCAGGTCCTCTTGAAGGGAGTTCTGAGAGATGCAACTCCATAGTCTCACAGATCTCAGTTCTGCCTTTTTCATTTTTTTCTTGTTCTCTCTTATTTTGTGGAAGCACCAGCCAATAAGAAATGTTTTTGTTTGTTTGTTCATTTGTATTTATTTAACTGAATATTTACAATATCTTCTCTCTTTGGGTCCACTGTTTATTTTATAATATAGCACCCAGCCAGTAAAGAGAATTTAATGGAAGCAATATTTTAGACTTCTGCCTCATCTAATTCTGGCAAGTTAGTTGCAATTTAACAGTTTTCAAACCTTTGCTTCCTATGCCTAAACAGACATGTTTTTTCCTAACGTGTAAATTTAGTACCACACACCTGTGGGAAGCAAATAAAGACTCACTGTAGTTGAATTCTTTAGCCCACATAATTATAGAGAAGATATTTAACACAACCTCAGCCATAAAGTTGAAATAATTATTTTACCTCTATCAAGTCCAAATTCTCAAACATACTAACCACATGATATGGTTTGATAGAAGACTGTAATGGGCTATATAACTGACAAAGTAAATTTTATGAAAGACTATAAAACGTTTATTAGTTGATATAGGTATAGGTAGTTACAGAGAATTCAATTTAATGTAAAAGAATGCATTGTAAAAGAATTTATTATATGAACGTTCTCGAGCAAGGACAATGAAAAGTTTTGATAGACTTTAACAGAGAAGGCTATGAAGGTTAAAATAGCCATTTAAATAACTCAGAGTGATTTGTTTTTTAACCATGGAGAAAGAATCAAGAACACTTTTTTAGCTAAGAGGTTAGCTCTGAGATTTGAGACAAACTATGAAATACTAAAACACAAAAATTTGCGTATCTCTGGAATATTCTGTTAGACGTGATAATAGATGAAAATAGAAATAGAATAATTGCTGGATAATTAAAAAACTTATGCTATGCATAATTAAAAAGGACATAATCATAGAGGATATTTCTAGTAAATGGTGTGAATTTTTCAAGAAAGGCATGCTCGCACATCACATATTTATGTCTTAAGTCCTCATAAGTATAATATCCAACAAAGACATGGCCCATAATTTTTACAATTCTTCAGTTGCCCTTTACCTTGACAAGCCTTCAGCATAGTCAGTTCATTCATTAGTGTCCGAAATTATCACCAATATTTGCATATTAAATGCAATAGCTAATATTTCCTATTTCCAATCCTATTCTTTTAAAAACTTAAAAATACTTAAGGATTCACATTTCATTTTTAATACTGAGACCTTGGTAGCTGGCCTTTATAATCTCTCTTCGAAGGAAGCATTTGTCACAGTAAACACATAAATGAGGTGATATGCTGGTTGGGTGGCTATGTTGAAGTCATGTCATAGTAGAGGATAATTGTAGTCACTTGAACTAATTATAATCATTTAACTCTCTATCTCGTTTTAAAAATCAAATTGTGCTTCCGAGTGCTACTGGCATCAAAATATAAATCAAAAGCACTGTATTTTTCAACAGCACTATTAATTTTCAATAGCTTGTGTTAGTTTGCTGGGACTACCACAACATAGTACTAAAGACTGGGTAGTTTAAACAGAACAAATTTATTTTCTTATAATTCTGGAGGTTAGAATTCTGAGACCAAGGTGTTGGCAAGTTTTCTTCTAAGGGCTTCTCTCCCTGGCTTGTAGATGGCTGTCTTTGGTATGTTCCCATGGCCTTCCCTTCACATGTCTGGATCCTAATCTCTTCTTAGAAGTACACCAGTCATATGGGATTAGGGCTCATCCATATGACCTCATTTTACTTTAATTCCCTTTTAAAAGCCCTACATCCAAATACATTCACATTCTCAGCTACTGAGGGTTGAGACTTCCAGTCTTAACAAATTTGGGTCGTGGATACAATGTCAGAGCCAGCCGACGAAGTAATTGATGGTACCTGAAACGGGGAGCATGGACTGAGGAAAAGAAAGAAGACAGACAGAATTGCAGAAGGGAGCACAGATTCAAGCTGTGTCTCTGAGTTTATTTAGAACACACTACTTATAGCATTACAATGAGAAAAACAGTAGTCAAGAACCAAGTTTAGCCAGATTACTTATCTAGTAGAACAATGAGATTCTCACAACTCAGAACTCTCTGCTAAACTGTAGCAAGGAATTTGCAGTGATTGCTATGTGAACAGTTACCTCCCGGTTTTTCCCAGCGCTTTACAATCTCAACTTCTTACATTGTTGCCAAGTACACAAATATCCTTGTTCCTTGTTATACGATTTCACATGTCCATGAGTGACTCCCCACATCACAATTCAGCTCATAACAAGGCTTATCAAGAGAGACAGATTTGAAAATACATGTTTATGTTTAGAAACAAGAATGTAGTTTAATTGTATAAATAAATACTTTTTTTTACAATTACTTTATTTTATATTTTGTGATATATAATGTGTATGGAAAATTATTGTGAAATTACAGATTTACTCAAATATATAAGATTTGATATATAAAATGAAAAATTACGATTTTGGAATTTATTTTAAATTTCCACTGTCATAAAAATCTGATTAACATTGGCAGGGCTCAACTTTTCTTATTAGCCGATTAGCAACATTCTTTTCTTGTCATGTGAGGTTTCCTATGTTTTCCAGCACAAGCATTATGACTTCAATATCATTTTCTATGTAAACTATTTAGAAAAGATTTGAATGAAACCAACATTATTTGCAAACTTTTCTATTAATGATTCCACAATTTCATAAAATTACTTAAAAGGTAGTTACTAAACAAAGGAGATTATGAAGGGCATCTGGTAAATCATACTCTCTGGAACAACACTTTATCAGGTTACTTCTGAACACGTTTAACCGGAGCATGAATCAAAAGGTTTTACTCCCCACTAATTACAACTTTTATAATATATACTTTGGTGAATGATAAGTGGTAATTTTCAATTGCAATATGAGGGTTTTTGGAAAACATATTTAAAGAGAGGCCTGAAAATGATGATGAAAATACTCTAAAAATTTATGCAGATGCCTGTTTCATGGACAAAAATGACCAAATTGTTGACAGCATTACAAAATGTGCATGCTGATAGTGTTGTAGGAAATGACATCTGACGATGGAAATTAGATGCTCAGACAACTTTGTTACAGGAAGGAGAATTTAATGCTGGCAGAGGGCGTGGGGCATTCAACAGACCCAATGCATGATCTCCCCTTGGTTAGATTTCTTACAGTTGATATGCCCTTGCAGTGTCCCTGCAAGAGGCATGTGATTCCTTTGTCTGAGGTTTCACGTGTGCTTCATGACTCAGGATGGGGAAGGGGAAGCTTCGGGTGGGGGGGCTGCTGGTGGGGAGGAATTTCCAGACCACTGGTCTTACAGGTCATTTGTTTTGTAGAACCTGCAACCTTGGCGTTATCAGCACCATTATAAGATTCTTGAACAGAGAGACAGGACCTGCTCAGCGGATTCCTATCCAAAGGCTGAGCTCTAATTGTAACATAACAAACAGTTGTACACAGTCTTGTTATTCCTACACAGCTACAGAGATAAGAACATTAGTTGGATAGCAAGCTATGAATCAACAGATGTGCGATGGTGAAGCCGTGAGGTGGGGGTGGTAGCTATGGACAAACATGTTAGCTGAAGAGCACTGAGCAGAATGCGGGGAGAAAGCAGTTTTAACGGGCTGAGTCGGTTATTTCCACAGACCCTTTCCTTTGCATTTTTCCACATGCCTCCTCTCCTCTCTCAATAGGGGTAGTTACCTTGACCACTAATGGTAATTTCTTAGGTAAATATAATTTATTACTATAAGATCATTTAGAATGGTGTAGTTCACTAATTTTATTTGATAGATCATCACTATATTTGGGCTCACCATTTGGGAATTAACAAAATAATTACTCCGAATATATCCCCCAAATGGAATTCTTTCTTTATCTTACTTCTTAGTCCCCCAATTACTTTTATGATACTCTTAGAAGAAAGTCTAATTTAGGGCTGAGAGATCAAACAGGGAGTTGGCTCTACCATCTAACTTATAACAGTTCCCAATAGGTCATTCATCTGTTTTCTAAGGTGAATTAAAATATGTCTTTCTCGCTGTCTGGTTCACTTATCTGTGAGCTTTTGAGGATAAAGACTGCATTTTTATATTTAATCACTGCATGAGATTATTTAACTCATTTTTTTTTTTTGGCTGTAAACTATAATTAAAACTTAAAGAGTGTGTATATTTCACAACTTCCAACATATGTACTTATTTTTGTAAATATGAAATTGCTGAAAAAAAGAAATTGTTGGATAAATAACATGGTCTAGAGGGAAATGTTTGTATAGCTGATCACAATAGTTTATTTAACTGTACCAGATCATAATTTAAAATATTTATTTAGAGAATGACCAAACATTTTCCAAAATGTGGGTGGATTTCCTTGACGAGGGAAGACATGTTAATTTAGATGTTTATTTTGTTAGGAATAACATTCTTAAGACTTTTCTAATTAAAAAGGAACATTTGTGATAAAACTGTAAATAAAGCAAACATTTGTCCTGTGGAAATAGAAATTCTCCTACAGCAACCCCCATCTATAAATATAAGCTTCCTCTCTCACTCTCTCTCTTTCTTGGTTAACAGTTTGTAGTCTTCTAAAGTCTATTCACATTTAAATATATTTTTAAAAATACAACAGCAAAAAGGAGACATTGTCCTACATATTATTTTGCAAATTAAAAAAAAAAAAAGACTCACCATTTCTTTTCTAAACAAATTCATTGCTCCATCCCATTCTTCCTAATATTGCATTATATTATATTTGTTTCCATTATTTATTTTAATCAAATTCCTATTTATAATGTTCATATTGGTTAAATATCATTTGGATGATTTTAACTGAAATCTGCACAGGCTTGGTTAAGCTAAAAAAGAATTAATTAGACAGTTCTGGGGATATCATGTAATCTCAGGAAGTTGAAACAGTCAAATCTCCAGAAGGTGAGAGGAAGAGATCAATTAGCTTTGGTCAGGGTCTCAAAGCAACAATATAATTTATAGAGCTCAATCTTCAGTGTGCAGTTCTTCCAGTAAAGAGTCTGGTAAATCACCTAATAGGTGATTTATTCACAATGTATAAATTGATTACAGTTCTTTTACTAATATAGGCAATATTATAATCACAGATGTAATGGACATATGAACAGTACTAGCTACATAATTTGTAAAGCCCAGTGCAAAATAAAAGTGTGGGTCTCCTTGTTCAAATGTTAATTTCAGTGGTTGGAGTAGGTCAGACAAAGGACAAATGCCATGTGATTTTGTTTACATGTGGAATCTAAAGAACAAGGTGAATGGACAAGCAGAGCAGAAACACACTCATAGATGTAGAGAGCATTTTGATCGTTACTGAATGGCGTGTGGAGTTGGGGGATTGAAAGGAGGAAAGGATTAAGAAGTACAAAATTGGTAGTTATAAAATAGTAATGGGGACATATGAGGAATACATTCAATAGTAGTGTAATAACTATGTATGTTGTCATATGGGTACTAGATTTATCAGGGTGATAACTTTGTAAGTTATATATCTAATTATTATGTTGTACATCTGAAACTGATATAATGTTATATGCCAACTGTAATTGAAAAATTGTAAAAATTATTAAAAAAAAGAACTTCAAGATGGTGACAACAGAGAATTAACCAAGAACAAGGTCCTAAACCCAGACCCCTGTATGACCCTACTGGTCTCATACTAATGAAACAAGACCTAATTCTGAGCTATCTACCAAAATTGCATAAATTATTTAGTATAAATGTCACTAAAAATTGAAATATAAAGGATAATAAGCCTGAAATTTATATGAGTGAGTGTGCGTCTTTATATGTTCTTCCCTAAATAAGGGTAAACAGTGAAAAGCATATGTGATAAAAATAAAAATATTTTTATTTCATTTTTAATTCAAAGTTTTATTTTGTCATTGCAGGACAGAGTATATTTATTCCTAGGAATATTTATCTCCCTAGTTGAACTCACATGTCTCTATAAATCAATGTTGTCATTTAATAGTAAGGGAAGGATCAATTTTATGGTTGGTTTAGCAGAGGAAAGATTTAATAGTAAATTATTTAAGACATGGGAATGGTCTATTAGTAGATTAAGGCACCCGAGAAAATTAGTTCAGTAATCTAGTTATGTTAGATATTGTGTCTTTAAAATTTAGCCTATTAGTTTTTGTTTGTTGACAATCAAAGCTATTTATTTTATTTGAAAGTCTTCTATATCCATAAATTAAAAGCAACTGTTTGTTTTAATCTAGGATAACTCAACTAACATTTGGCTTCCCCCATTCAAAAAAGTAGTAGCACAAATGCGGTGCAGGGTGCTGCTAAATGATAGGGCAACAATCTGGAAACTGTCCAAAAGAAAATGATTTCTAGCAGGTCAACAATTTTCTTAATTGTCCAAATTTGGAAGTATATATGTGACCTTTCTCTAAAGCACAGAAATATTTTTAGGTACACAGTATTCTTTTTAATTGCCAAATTATTTTATTAGGATTTTCTTTAGAAAGTCTTTGTCTCTTTGTTTTCCTCCAAAATTCTTATTAAAAAGTGACAAAGCAGTACAAATCAGTGGATCGAATACCATTTTTCTAACGAGTAATAATTTTAACTTTGAGGAAATCGAATGTAGCATATCTGAATTTTACAAGCAATTTAAGTTATGATAGTCTCATGTCATTTTTTCAGTGCAGTGCCTAAAAGGCAGGCAAATTAATAAAACTTTTGAAAAATGCTATTTTTTCTTTAATATATATATTTTTAAATCAGTGTCTATATATGGATGCTATCTATAGAGATTACACA
Source organism: Pteropus alecto (assembly GCF_000325575.1). Taxonomy (NCBI): domain Eukaryota; kingdom Metazoa; phylum Chordata; class Mammalia; order Chiroptera; family Pteropodidae; genus Pteropus; species Pteropus alecto. The sequence continues at coordinate 6,636,191 of NW_006494610.1, forward strand.
CATGCAAAGAAAACTTAAAACGAGTAGCAGCAGACTTACATACAAAGGGGTAATTATTTGTGGAAGTAATGAGAGAACAGGGGGAAGAATTCTCTAAGCTGCACAACACTGAAACACTTGCAAATGTTTTAATCAAAGATCTAGATCTCAGTTCAGGTATACAAACCTCTGGACCCTGTAAAACTAAATATCAGTTATTGACTTAAAAGCATAACACATCACATAAAATCACTGTTTTTAGACTACAGCCAATCCATTAGCATCTGGTTCATTGTTGCCCCTTCCTTTCCCAATCTTCCCTCACAATATACATTCACCAAAATGGCATAAGCTCCTCAGTAATGAGATTGTAAATTTCTTGACACAAATCAAAGCTGCCTTGCACAGTTCCTGGAATATCAAAATGCTAACATCTTTCTTTTAAGAACACTTCATATCTGTTAATGCAGAGGCTTAGCAAGGGTAGTGACTTACCCAAAGATATGCAGACCGTGTCTAGATAGTAAGTCTGTGCTCTCACCGGTCACTGCCCTCTCAATTTCACCAGGTAGCTCCCTGAGTAGAAGGCTGTGATATCTGATATTTACATAACAACCAATACCATATATGAGTTAAAAAGATAGGGTTCAACAGCACTGGAACAGTACCAGGCTATCAACCAAGTAAATTCCATTCTGGAACATTATCGTCAATGCCAGTCAACACCTGAAACTGATTTCTGATTTTGCCAATTTGGATAACTATTTTTTGAATTCTTTATTGCACACTAGATATTCCTTAAGTCTTTTTCAAAAGTCAAAATTCTATGCACTACCAAATGGAGTTGATATTTCAAAATTAGTTTATTTAATTAACATAGACAAAGGTCCTGGGAAGTATCTTCCCTTTCCAGATTAGGTCTGATTTATCTGATTTGGAAATATAAATTTAATAAAAACAAAATGATCTCTAAAAGTCCATTTTATGATTCCAGACACTGTAACTACTCTGTCGCCAGCTTAGCAATCATCAACACTTACCTAAAACTCATTATATGAAAGCTTTTCAACATCTATTTAGCCATACTCAAATTTATTATATTATGACAGTAGGCAGAGTATAGTTATACTCACCCATGCCATCATTTTTTATATAAACTGAAGCTTACAGAGGCATAGATTTATGGTTAAAGTGTGGGCTCTGGAGATGGACTCCTGAGGTAAAATCTTAATTGCACCGCTAAAGTGGACATGGAGAAGTAAAATAATCTTAATTTTCAAATCTATAAATAAGTCTGTTATGAAGCTCAAATGACAGAGCTTAAAACAATACATGGCCATTGTAAGTGTCCCGGGTATTTAGTTATTATTACTACTCAGCAAATTGCACAGGTCACAGAGCTAGGTTTTGAGCCTTTGCACTGAAGCACTAGATTATACTGCCTCTCTGTCTCTGTTACCCGCCACCA
>NW_006494610.1:6637693-6654726 GCF_000325575.1 Pteropus alecto
AGAATAATGTATACTCAAACATTTAAGGAGTAGATTTCTGAATACAGAGGGTTCAGTTTCTTCATTAGAAGGGCACAGGGTCTTACAGCCATGTAAGGCTATTTTCCCTTCTCCTTTGAATTTTGTTTATTTTAATTATTACTTTTTCTACTTGTAAATATGTGTATGATAGAAAAAATATTGAAAATTCCCCTAAACTCTGGCCAAAGGAAACAAGACACAAATTACGCAGCTGTTACCAAAATCTACAAAATAAAATGTGATCACTTAATCTTGAGCTTCAAACTGGTTTTAAGCTTCAAACTGGTTTTAAATGTGACTGTGAACAATCACAAAATCAGACTTATAAACCTGGTATTATTTTCAAAATACAGTTTTGGAAAGTATACCTCTTGTCACCTTTTAAACAAAAACCTTCAAAGTTGAAAGCTATCTTGAAAGAAAGGGTTTATTGAGCCCATATGTTAGCCAGAAAAAAGACCAAGTCCCACCCAGGACACACAGTCTAAACCACCAGTAGCAGGGATAGATGGAGAAGACAAATACATCCACCATGATAGGGCCGATGTGGCTCTTTCATACAGCGAGTGTGGGGAAGAAAGATGTAAGTTGTTTTGAAAGAATTAATAATGGCTATACAAAGGGGTCAGGAAAAGGTGAAGTGGGGCTAGTTCTTGTCTCTTGCTCCCAGACTCTGGCTTGCTGTAATAAAATTTAGAACACCTCAGAATTTTTCCTTGTCAGTACTTACAACCCACAAATAAATGGGCACATTATTTAGTAACGTTCCTGTTCACTTTCTAATTTAACTACATTTATATACTTAAGTAAAAGAATAATATTTCTGATATAGCTATGTTTAAGTAACTCTTTGTTTTTAGGAAACGGTACATTTAAAAAGTTATGGTATATTTCATATTCATTGAGTATGAGATATATAAACTTTAAAAATATAGAATTACCTATTTATTATGCAGATTTCCTTACTAATTGGAAAAGTAATCATGTATCTTAATTTCATTGTATAAATTATTGTATTCTAAATAAATTTTATTTGGATAAAACAAACATGTATTTTAGATTAAAGTGTTGCTTATTTCATAATCCATGTATTGTGTTTAGAGCAAGATAATGCATTCATTTGTTCCAAGGAGACTATAAAGTCATTAGCGGGACCAATGTATCAGGGTCTTACCCGCTTGTACTGAGTGTACACAAGATAATAATTATTCATCCAATCCACTTTAAAAACAGTCTCACTAAGGAAAATAAAACTGTTTTGAATGTAGAACCCAAGAAATTGAGTGTATGACTTTCTTTTTGCTTGTTAAAATATCCTGTCTGAATAGAAAGCCTTTTAAAGAAGTGAAATTAGTAACCCCACACATATAGTGTTAAGAGATTTAGTAACTAAATCTTAGGTCTAGAAGAGGGTGGTTGATATCAGAAAAGCCTTTTTTTGGTTGTACTAATGATTTTTCATGCTCTAAATGTAGGCAGAATTAGTAATAAGTAGTTATATAGATTCCTTGAGAAATTCTAGTAAAGCCTCTTGTATATTGTCATTTTTTTGCAAACCAAGTACGATGTATTCTTTTCGATATGTTTGTTTTGTTTTTTTCTGCTAATTTTATACATTTAATATACAAAATTGTATTTACAACAAAACCGTAGCCTTATTCCCATTTCTCTTGTATCACTAATAGCTATTCTTCCATTTTATTTACTTTTTAAGTACTTTATTGAGGTATAATTAACATAATATAAACTACACAATTTAAAATGTACTTTTTTATATTTTGAAACATATACACACACATGAATACAGAGACATCTTCCCATACTATCTGATCCACTATTGCTTTCTCTAGTTATTCCATCTTATTTACCTATTGTTTACTTCCTGACATTTGACAAGATCTTTAAGTTTCTCGTTAACTATATATTTACTTGTTAGTTATAACTCTCACCTGCAGGAATGTAAGCTCCACTAGGGAAGGACTCTTGCTATCTACTACTGCTCCTTCCACCCCTAAGATGCCCATTTCTGTGAAACTTGGCAAAAACTGTTGGTACTCTTTTCTATGAATCTTAGCTTTGCACCCAAATCCCTTATCCCCTGTTGGACTCCTGCTTACTCACCTGTAAAATAAGAATAATTATTTGGATCAATAATTAATTGTCCATGGATTATGGGTTATTCCAATAGAGCCACAATTAGGTATAATAAAAGTAGAATACTCTTGCGGGTATATCAGTGGGGGACGTGGAAGGAGTGCAGGCAGGATTTTGTTTAAGAAAAAGGTTTCATATTAAAACAAAATCTAGCCTTGCCTAGTATGTTTATTCTTCTTTTATATCTTCTACAGCAAGTTATCACAATGGTAGATAACATGGACCGTCAGAGAACTGAAACACCTAAACAGGGTAACTTAGGGGAAGCATTGGGTAAAGCTTTTCACAGTGGGAATAAGATAGTTTTGAGAACAGGGAAAGACATGTTTTCCTATAAACAGTAGGGGTCTAGTTTAGGTCTTTATCATATGCAGGAGATTTGGTGGAAGTTGTGGAAAGAATATTAAAACAGTGAAGATGGTTTCTCTGATTGGAGTCTTAGGGAAAGTGACATAATTGCTTAAGGAAGAAATCTGTAGAAGACATTTTCCAGGATAGACGCAGTGATAGCAGAAGTTCTAAAACTTCCTTAGAAGTCAGAGTTTTTCTCTGGGACATGGGAGAAGACTTTGTGGATGAGACCATTGAACATTGACTATCCACTGGAAACTGTATAGACATCACAGGCACCATTTCTTACCACTTCTGCTTCTACACTGGTCCATGACACCATAATATTTTGCCCAGATTTTTGAAGTAGTTTCTAACTGGTCTCTTTGCCTTTATTTTTGCGCACTAGAACCTATATACAGTAACCAGAGTTATCTTATATACAAATTTAAGTCAAATAATGTCACTTCTTTGCTCATAATCCTCCAGTAGATTCTGATCTCACCTAAAAAGAAAGTCTATACAATCCAGCTCCCGTTGTCTTTCTCACTGCATCTCTCACTGCCTGTATCAACTGCTCTGCCTGCTCTACTATACTTGCCTCCGTGTTGCTCTGGAACAAGCAAGGCAGTCTGCTGACACAGGATTTTTTAATTTGCTTTCCCTGGCCTAGATTCTCTTTCTCCAATTATATGCATGGCTTGCTCCCATGACTTCAAATCTCTGCTTAAATATCATCTCAGTGAAGTCTTGTTAGCTATCCCATTTAAAATTAGAATCTTTGTACCCCCATGAGGGTGGGGACTTTTAATTCATTCATTTATTCATTTAGGAAATTGATCATTTACTATACACAGGAACTGGGAATAAAATAGAATAAAAAAAAAAAATCCCTGCCTTCATTATAGCTGATACTATAAGGCATAGAGAGAAAGAGAAATAAAATTAATAAAAATGTGTATGTGTGTCTGTGTGTGTGTGTTGGAGATAAGTGGTAAGAAGAAAAGAAAAAGGAGAGGGAGTGATGGTGCTAGGACCGGATGTCCAAGGTGTAATTTTACATAGTTAGGGGTCTTTGAGCCGAGACTTCTAATACAAATATGAGTCATTAATAAAATGAAAAAAAAATAATTAATTGTAAAAGTAAACATATTTTTTACCATTGGGTTAGCCCCTAGACAGATTTTTAAATCTTCTCAAATTATCGTTATGTATCAATATATATGTATTTTACTGAAAGGCATTATAAAATAGTTTAAAAGTATAGACTCTATAGTCCAAATGACTGGTTTAAAATTTCATCTCTTATACTCACTAGATGTGTGACTTTAATAAACATTACTTCATTTCCTCATCTGTAAATGGTAGTACCTACTGGATTTTAAAAATCTTTTTCCATTTTGCAATAATTTTAGACTTATAGATAAGTCACAAAGGTAATAGAGAGTTCTTGTGTGTTTTTCACTCATTACACAGACTGAAAGTAAAGGGAAGTAAAAGATATTTCATAAAAATGGAAACAAAAAAAGTTCTGGAGCAGCAACACTTATCTCAGACAAAATAGATTTTAAAACAAAGGCTACAGTAAGAGACAAAAAAAGACCTAGTAATCCCATCGCTGGGTATTTATCTGAAGAAACCTAAAACACTAACTTCGAAGGGACATGTGCATTTATATATTCATTGCACCATTATTTACAATAGCCAAGCTTTGGAGGCAACCTGAGTGTTCATCAATGGATGAATGGATAAAGAAGAGATGGTACATATACACAATTAAATAGTACTCAGCCATAAAAAAAAAAAAAAAAAGAATGAAATCTTGTCATCTACAACAACATGGATGGACTTAAAGGATATTGTGCCGAGTGGAGTAAGTCAGACAGAGAAAAACAGATGTCATATGCTTTTACTTGTATATGGAATCTAAAGAACAAAATAAACAAACAGCAGAAAAAACTTGTAGACACTGAATGTTTTGATGGTTGCCAGATGGGAGGGAGGGTGAAAAGGGGAAAGGGATTAAGAATTACAAATTGGTAGTTACAAAATAGTCATCGGGATGTAAAGTATAGCATAAAAAATATAGTTAATAATATTGCAATAATTATATATGGTATCAGATGTGCACTAGATTTATTGGGATGATCACTTCATAAGTTATATAAATGTCTAATCACTATGTTGTATGCCTGAAACTAATATAATATTGTATGCCTACTATAATTGAAAAAATATATATATTAAAAAAAAAAAACATTGGCCAGATGTTTTACAGAATTTCAGTCAGTTTGGACATGTCTTATGTTTCCTCATAGCTATTCTGATGTTATTCCTTTTAGACAGAGTATCACAAATGTTTGCTCTTCTTACTGCATCATATCAGGTAGCACATGATGTTGATATGTAACTTTGTTACAACAGTATCTGCTGGGTTTTCTCCAATGTAAAGTTATTGTCTTTCCTCTTTGTAATCAATAAATATCTTGGGGGAGATATATTGACAGTACGTAGTTTCTTCTCAAACTTTAACTCACTAATTTTAGCATCCATTGGTAGATTTTTCCTGTATCATTACTGTAGTATTCTAATGATGAATTTCTATTTGATGGAGTTGTTCAGTAGTTTAAAGCACAGCAAATGCATAATACATGTTAACTATTTGTATTTTATTAATGAATATTAATAATGACTACTATTTGTTGAGAGTTTACTATGTGCTAAGTACTATCCTACATATTTTATAAATATAACCTTGTTGAAATCACAATAGCTGTATGAGGAAGGCATAATTGATATCTAAACTTTACAGAGGAAGAAAATGAGGCACAAGCTAGTTAAGCAAGAAAACCACAGAAAGTCTTTTAGCCAGTAAAATGAGAGAACATTTGTTGGGAATGTTCTATATAGTCTGGATCTCTGAACAAAAGAACATTGAAAAAGACACATCATTTCTGTGGTATTCTTGAGAAAAATGTATAGCCCAAATATAATCATGAGAAAATGTCAAACAAAATTGAAGATAGTCTGCAAAATAACTGACCAGCACTCTTCAAAAGACACATATAGCTTTTTATTTTTTTACAACCCTATCCCATCCAGAGTCCTATATTTGTTCCTAATCATGTAAAGTCAACATAATCAGAAAGGCTTAAAAAGGAAGACATGTCTGCCTTTAGAGCTTCAAATAAACCATCTAAATCAAACTAGTAAGCATGCAACTCTTTTTTATGAGTTGAAATTAGTAAAACAATTTTGAGAAAATTGTTAGAGATTTTAAAAGGTAGATTATTTAATATAAAAAGGACTTCTCAGACAACATGTATCTTGCTTAGAATGCCTAATGGACCTTTAGAGATGAGTTTGTTAACCATAGAAATCTTAGTTAAATATAGTTTGTGTAGCTGTTAATACCAAATCCCCACCCTGTTTTATGTAATCAATCTCTGCTTCCCACTTTATCCATAAAGGTGCAAGACAGAGAGGGGTAAGGGTAGAAAATATCTGTGTCTCATAATTCTGGATAATATGAGTAGTTATAATTATCTGATTTAGGCTGCATTAAAAATGCCCTTTAGTCAAAATGGCTGCATTAAGGTGCTTCAGTGAAAACTCATTTGATCAAGCTTATCATCATTTCTTTCCTTTATCAATCGCCTCTGCAATGCTGCCATCTCCTAATTTACTTCATTGCTTTTCTAAGATTTTAGATTCTTAGGAAGATTGCGATCCTAAATGAGTTGATGCTGTTTTTTCAAAACTCTGTTGTGTCAGTGGACAACTGTACATATTGAATGTTATTTAATAAAGCAGAAATAAGAGATGAAAAGAGGGACTACTCTCCCAAGGTTAAAAGTATAATGAAAAGTTGCAGTTTTGGGGCTTCAGGTTTGTTGGTTTGTTTAATTATTTTGTTGTTCTTATCTGAATTGTGAGTCATACTGCTGTCTTCGTTGAGAGACGGGGTGAGGCAGGGGAGCTACAGATGAAATTGAATGTTAAGTCTCAGTCTACAAAGGCTGAAATACTGCAAAAAATTTGTTTTCTTTACATAAATTTAAAGTTGATAGAACCTCCATTCTGCTGACTGGTGGGACACTCAATCTAAGTTATTTTGGGGACTCAGAGCTCCATGCATTTGCTACCATTCAAGATCTTCTGCAGCAACAAGGGAGGCCACTGGTCATTGTCCTCTTGGTGTCAGTAAGAATGCCATTCCCCTGGTCTGCATGCAGCCTTCCTTTGAGTCTGGGGACTTTCCGTTCTCAGCTACTAACTGAAGTGTGGCTCTTGGGAAGGTCTGAACACCACCATGACTACGACAGAGAGTCGTTGGGAGCACCGAGTACTTAACATAAGTCTCTGTTTTAATGTCTTAGTTCATCTTCTCTCTTTCTCTTTCTCTCTCTTTTTGCCTCCTGCCCCTTTCTTACTCTTTCATTCCTTCTGCCCCTTGGAAGTACTTGGCTTCTACTTTGAACACTGAAAAATTCCTGTGGTAAGAAGTATTCTGGGAAAATCCACACATCTAGCTTGCTTCTACTTTGAACACTGAAAAATTCCCGTGGTAAGAAAATACTTATGGGTCTACTTTGCTGCTTGGTGTAAAACAGTAAAGAAACACAGAAACACACATTCACACACACACACACACACACACACACACACACACAAATTACTCTTTCAATAATAAACTTTCTATAGTTTCTTGGAAAGATAAAGATAAGTTGGGGATATTCCTCTAATTCTTATCACTGAGATATGCTTACACCAGGTGAAGAAGTATTCTGGGAAAATCCACACATCTAGCTTGGGCAAGAAGTGTTGCCATTTATTGAAGCAGTTAGCACAAAAAAATAAGTTTGAGAGGGTGTGATGAGATTTAAGGTATGCTAAATCCATAGTGCCTGAGAAACATTATTATACATTGTCCATTAGAAAGGTGAGTGTAAAACTCAAGGAAACAGTGAGGAGTATAGAAAAAATTATAATAAGTTACCAGTCCGTATGCGGTACCTAAGTCCAAAAAGTGATTTCTAATATCCAAACATAGCAGAGGAATTTCACTCTGAATTTACCAGAAGTGTATTATAATTCTAATTCACTTATAATCTAGTTTTGCAATAATGTTAATCTATTAGTCATTCACTCATTCAACCATCATATATTCATAAAATATTTATTGAATAATTATTATGTGCCAACCACTGTTCTGGGCATTAGGGATAAATCAACAAACACCACAAAAATAAATAAAACCCCTGCGCTAATGGAATATACATTATAGTTGGGAAGACAAAATAAATAAGTAAAATATATAACATATCATATATGGATAAATGATGTGAAGAAAAATTAAGTAATGAAAGATAATAAAGAGTACTAAAGTGGATAGAGATTGTCACTTTAAAGAAACCTTTCATGTAAGGTTTTAGTGAAAAGGTGACACTTGAGCAAACAACAAAAGAGCAAACACCCAAAGGCAGGGAGTTATGTGGACATAGGAAGGAAAAATGTACCAGGCAGGAGGAATGATAAGTAGAAAGGCCCTGAGGCATAAGCATGGCTGATACATTTGTACAACAAGTTGGCCAATGTGGCTGAAGAATTCGAGTAAGAGAGATAAAGAAATAAAGGGAATAAAGAAAATCAGGTAAAAACTTTGAAGGCCTTTGCAAATACTTGGTTTTTCCTTTGATCAAGATGAGAAGTCATTGGATGAGTTTGAGGCAGAGAAGTGACATGATCTGATAACAGCATTCTGGCAACTTATTGTATAGAGATTAAATTGGGCATGGGTAGAAGCTGGCAAGAACAGATAGATGGTTACTGTAATAATCCAAATAGGAAATTATTGAGTAATTATAGTAGCAGTGTGGAGGAAGTATTTGAATCCTGGAAATATTTTGAGGTTGAAGACAATAGGATTTGCCACTGGATTAGATATTGGGTTTGAGAGAAAGAGAAAGATCAAAAATGATCCTAAAATATTTGACCATAATAACTAGAGAGATGGAGTTACTGTTAAATGAGTTGTGGAAAATGGCAAGAGTAGTGTTTTGGGTCAGAGGTGGAGATCAGTACTGACTTTGGACAGGTTAAGTTTAACATAATTATTAGATATCATATGGGGTGGACCTTTAAATCTATGAATACTGAGTGAGATCATCAGTTCAGCTACAAAGGGGAGCATAAAAATGGGCTATAGCTGGAGGAAGAAATGAGGTAAATAGAAGACTTTTTAAAAACATACTTGGAATAGAAATATGTTTGTTGATAGTAAACATTCTCTATGGAGAGAAAATTTGATGGTGTAGGATCTCTGATTTAACCTATTGGATCTCAGAACCAGTATTTATAGAGTCTCATGGAAAGCAGTTTAGTGGATAAAAAAAGAAAGCATGGGATACAGTTTATTTCTTTTGTAAGCATATTGCTTATGGCATTAAAACATATTTACTTAATAAAATGAGTAATATTTCAATCTGGTGCATTATTTACACAAAAAGACTGATTCAGACAGTAATAGAGTAAGCAGGGATAGTTTCAGTGAGCATATACGTTTGAGAAGGTCCATAAAGCTTGGGCAAGATTTGGATAGATGGGGATGAGGGTGAGAACACAAGACCTGGGGATGCCTGAGCATCAGCAAAGAAATGAGGTAAGATCTGAAAGAGAAAAAAAAACAATTATGTAAGGGGCAAGGGAAAAATAAGTCAGGAAAGGCATATTTGTGTTAGAGATTGTGGAATATACAATTTAACAACTTTCAGGAAAGGAAGGTGTTTCAAGTAACTCATATTTCTGACATGGTCCAGATTTTTTCTGAAATAAGTTAAAAAATTCACTGTGTGCTTTAAAGATTAAATGGAATTTTAAAATCAAATACATGGTCAGATGTATGACATGCTAACCTCTCAAATTATCTATAAGGTATTTAAAAATGTTGCTAATTTCTTCCAAAAGTTAGTAGGTCCTGGCAAACTTATGAACTCCAGAGATGAGGTTTCATAAAAGAAGACAGGCTAACATTAATTCTTGACCTGAACAATTCTTAGAAATAAAAACAGTTACATGGAAAGCGAGATCATGTATGACAATTATTAGAAATTATTTTGGGAGGAAAATGTTCTTTCCAGCTAAAGGAACAAATTCATTACAGAAAATCTCTAGACACTAAATTAGGAGGAAAATTTTTCCCTTTTTTGTTACCATCACTGTTATTCTACCTACATGATTGTCAATTGCAACTCTGACACATGTAGGTGCAGAGTAAGATCAACCTGTTACTACTTATGATTCAGACACACAAACCAAGTGCTCAGAGGAAGATCAATAACAGGAATAACTGGAGAGGCAAAGAAGAAAATGTGACTGAAGTCTCTGAGATATTAAATACCTTGTCCTCATCTTTTAAAAATGTAGTTTAGTTGACAGGTCTAAAATCAATTATGAATTTCATAAGCCCCAGCTAGTTATCTGTAATTGGTAGAAAGAGCGCGTCCTCTCTAGGCAAGAACTGGAGACTGTGGACTGGTCGAATACAAAATGTTTACAGGAGGCAGGTGGGGAATATACATTACGAAGTTAGGTGGGAGCAAGTCTAAAGCTGTTACCCTACTACACTACAGTTGATTGTTGCCAAGTAGGAATGAGGTCAGTTTGTCAGTTTCATTTTTTTTTGAAGAAAGCAAAAATCTAGATTTTTAAATGGGAAATCTATTTAAAAAAATTAGCACATATAAAATTACTGTCTGAGGAGAACCAACCATTTGTGGGCCACAGTCAGTCCTCCAGTAGTTGGCTTGTCATCTTAGTCACTACCAGAAGAGGAAATGGCCATGAAGTCACCATTTTATTCTGACTAATACTTGAATAAGGATTCCTAAAGCTTCCCAAAGGTTCTTGCCAAAACCCAGTTTGCAAGATGAATCTGTCTTAAAGTAACACTAACATTTATCAGGGTAGTATAATATATTTCTAATTTTAAAAACATAGTCAAATTAGTGTTTTGTTTTTGTTTTTTTTGCTAATTGTTTTATAACCACAACAAATTAGCACAGGGAATGCCCTGTACAAAGCCACACAATAAACGTCCAAAGATCAAGGTGTTCCCTCAGCCAGGCTGAAAATTTCAGTCTCTTATTTAGAATTTAGGCTGTAGTCCTTGTTTTTGGATGGGTCACTACATGCATGGCTCAGTCTTTGCTTTTAGCCATATTTGAATAGGTGAATAGCTACTTGGCCTAGGTAGAAAGAAATAAAGTGTTTAGCTTCAGATGTCACATAACTACCCAAGTTCCTCCTCACAAGGCAGGGTTGGACTTATTGCCAAAATTCCTTCTCTATATGAGTTGCAATGTCTTATAAGCTATAGTTCTTCAGTGCCTAAGTAGTGCATTCCAACAAGTCCTGTTGCATGTCCTCTGACATGTCCTCATTTTTTGATCATGGCTTTTTAGTCTCATATGGTTACCAGCAAGCAGGGGCTGGCTGACTACAATAATCTCCTGGAGTGATTGAATTCTTTTTCATATTTTGCCTTGCTCATTACACCTGAAAAAGACTCTACCCAATATTATGCCCAGCTGAATGATTGCTGGTTCCAGACTCAAGATACCAAATTCCAATTACCCTCCACTATAATTAAATGAATGCTCTGTATAAATGCTTACATTTCCTAAGCCAAAGCATCAAGTGTGTGCATGGGGGGTGGGGTGGGGGAGGGGTGGGAGAGCAAGGGATTGTGTAATACCATTTCCCTTCTCTGATTGGCTTTGTGTTTGGCATGAGATTTGAAAGCATGCCGAAAAATCATCTTTCAGTGCTTAAGTTCGAAATTAGTCTGTTAGCCAACCATGGCCTCTGAAATCGGAATGAACGGCATGTGTTTTTCCATCATTACTTCTCCCTTCCCATGTTCTTGCTGATCTAGTTCAGGTTTCCTTTTTCTCATTCATTATTTCAAACTTTAATGAGCATAAGGATAGTATGGGGATTTTGTTAAAATGCAGATTCTGACTCAGTAGGTATGGGGTCAGGCTCGAGAGTCTTTTCCACAAACTCTCACATGTGCTGATGTGGAAGGCCAAGAACCCCACTTTGCCCAGAAAGATCACAGATATTTGTTAACAATTTCTAGCTCAAAGATCAGTTGGGCTTTTCTTACTGCTCCGTAGTTTTGTTTGTTTGTTTTTTAAATTTCACTCTTATTTAGTTTTCTCTCTCATTCTTCTTCTGAAGTGTTCCAGTCTTGAGCTGCATTTTATCATCTCCCCTGAAACAACTTTAAATCTCAGGAGATAATGTCCCTTTCTGAGAAAGGGCAGAAATGTATAGAGCTCTAGGGTGAAAGTATCTTTCTCTAGTTAGACTTCTATTTGTTTTTGCCTTTTACCTAGAAGGTCACTTTAATATTGGAAACATAAAGTTTGAGAGTTAAATTATCCTGCAAAATTTAGGCAATTCACAAAAAGAAGTGGTCCTCTTCAATTTCATCCTCACCCTGTAGCCCTTTGATGTTCCAGCTTATTATTGGATCACATGTCAGATCCTTCACCATTTGCAGACTCTGGGCTTTTATTTCAGTCCTCCTCACTCAACAAGGTTGTTGAAAGTTGAACACTTTTTTTTTAATAGATTTTTTTTTTTTTAAGTTAAAAGTCCAGACTGTAATCTTGTTCTTACTCAACATTCTATTACTACTTTTTTCTTTTACCTCTTAACACTGCAATAGTCTGAGCAGGGCAAATTTAGATTCAAATCCTAGTTTTCCCTCTTAGAACTTGTGAGCCTGGGTCTCTATTTCCTCTTTTCTAAAATTGGATAATCGACTAATGTAGGTATTGTGAACATTAAATATGAGAGCAAATGACAGTGCTTTTTAGAATTTCTGATGTACCTAAGGGCTTCACAAATGTTACATCTTTGTCTCCCATCCAATCATACTCACCATTTTTTGAACTATGTAATGTGACCTTGTAAAAAGAAAATCTTCTGAATCAGCAAATGCTCTCAGAACAAAACTTGCAGGTTCCCATTTCCCTTCAGTTTTGGCCTGGTAGAACTTCACTGTATTGTCAGCTCTTTGATGTACCTTAATATTCTTTTATACCCTGACCAACTTCTTAGTTCAATAGGTGGACTTATCCAAATAAGCTAGCTTGCCAATTTTTGAAAACAAATCTGTAATTACTTTTTTAAATATCTATCTCCCCTGCTACACTATACACTCTTTAAGAATAGGAATTGGGTGTCCTTGGCATGCCACTATATTTCTAGCATCAGCATATAGTAAGTGCTTGAACTTATTGCCGAATGAAGGAAACATGCCCTACCGAGAAAAGCCAGAAGATTATCACTAGCTGGTAAGACAGGCAGGCAAGCAAGAGAAATGATATTAAGATGGGTTTCTTGGCCACATAAAGCAAACTAGTGAACTGTAAGGTATGACCTTGCTTCTGGTGCCAGATGGTCCATCTTTCCTCAGAATGCATTTGAGAATAGAATGAAACCTGTAACTAGAAAGAAACTACATAGATTGTTCTCTTCACAGGAGCCTTTACTCTGTGGAAAATCTAACATCGTTTGAGTCTTTTACTATCTATAATTAAAAATAGCTACCACTTCCTGCCAAGAATAGCAAGGAAATCAATAAAAGATCAGGATCATCTATCTTGGAATGTCATTTATTAGACTGATACAATTACTTCTTTTCTATGAAATGCTAAGATTTTGAATCTGTGATTGGTATGTCTTTGGTGTTATGAGATGGATGACAAGAATAAAATGTGAAAAATTAAACTTCTCTAGTGGCAAGTGTAAATGACTCAGGAGTTATGCTGGAGACTAGCTCATTAACTCATTTCTGCAGTTTAACCACTTGTAAAGCAGACCTGTGATGATTATTAAGTATTGCATGGCAGTCAGGTTCCAAAAGTTTGAGATCCCTGCAGTGAAGGACATTAGAAAACATGAAGTAGTATTATTATAGGCAAGTTATGGACCATCTGCCAACAGATGACACTAATCTCTTTCTATAAGTAGTAAGTTGAATGGGGGAAGACATGGGAAGCTTCAGGCAGAATTATATAAAATCTTTTCCATCCTCTGCTTACTCGTCAATAATTAACCTAGCAAATCTAGAGTTTGGTTGGAATATAATTAAAAATTCCCCAAAGGGCTTGTAAAATGGTGAACATTAAAATTATTGTCCTATGATTGAAGCAAAGACATCTAGCCCTAAATACAAATAAAACATAATAATGACATTTTTTATTAAATTATTCTAAAAATTTAGAATGAAATTTTTTTTTATTACATTTTCTTTAATATCCTTTTTTCTTCTCTTTGGCTGCACTGAAAATTTCTTAGATAATTACAGTACTACATTCTTAGATAATTACAGTAGCTTTCTATTTATTATCATATGCTTTGGTCAGTTTGTTAAAGAAAGTATATATACTTCCAGTATACTTAAAGAACTATCCAGTTTCTGCAGGTGGCTATAGACATACCACACCATGAGTCTATACACTCTTTAGCAGGAATTGCCTTTCCAATTAGAAACTGAAGATATTTTAATATGGGAGAAAAGCAGTAAGTGTAAGATTCAAGTTGAGCTAAGTTTGAATTCTCTTTGTTATTTACTGGTTATGTGACCTTAAGCAATTAAAATAACTTTCTTGAATCTCTACCTTTCATTTATAAAATGGACAAAACAGTAATTACATGAAAAACTGTCAGAAGGATTAATTGAAATAAAAAAGGATAAAATACTTAACAGAGTGCCTGGGTGATATATTAAATATAATATTTTACAGTTAAAAATTATGTCTTCACAGAAGATTTGTTAATCTCAGTGAAAGCATTCCCTTAGTTCCCCCCTTTAAGTGTTTTCTACGAAATAATCTCATGTATTTTTTCTATTCACATTTTTCACCTGAAGACTTCTCACTAAGTAACGCATATGTCTGTTGGTTTGAACATTTACTGTGTGAACTAGATACTGATAGTACTGCAAGAAAAGTAAAAACATTGCTGTATTATTCTAAGAACAGAGTCCTGAAACAGTTAACCAAATGAAATAAGACCATTCATGAATAAATTCCAAATGAATAAAAAAATTCCCAAATAATAATTGAGAATATGGCTTCAGAATAGAAAAAGGTATTTTCATGGTCAATAGGCCTTGAGCTTGGCCTTGAGAAATGAATGGATAGATAGAAGTGAGGGGACAATCTTGCCAGATTAAGGAAGAAAAGACACTGAAAAAGAGGTGAATTTGGCATATTGGCGGTCAATGAGGGCCCCAGACTTGCCCATCCCACTATTTCAAAAGAAAAATGGAACTAGGATCATTTACATGGAATGGATAAGGAGGGTTCATATTCTATTAACATTAGTTTTTCCTGTACCGAAATACATCTTACCACCTTGTAGTAGTTAAGATAACACTTAACTAATTCAACTACTTCAACAATACACACATGAAAAAGTATACTATGGCTCAAACATAATTGATACTTTTCCCTCATTTGCAAAACTATCTAGGGAAGGTGGTCCTAGAAGGGGAAGGCAGAACTCCACACATTGTCACCCAGAAAATCCTTCTAATGGCTCTGCCATCTTCTACCTATGCTATGTCTGGAGTAGACCTGTTGTCTCTGACCCTATCAGCCATAGAGGTGTACACTCCAGAATCCCACTGGGCTAGGCCTGGGAGAAATACATTTTCATCAGGAAGAGCTGGGTCATGAGGCCACACTTAACTGCAAGAGAAGTTGGCACCTGTGGTCAAGCTAGTTGCCCCAAAAGGAAGAACACTGATGCCGGTGAAGAGTTAGCAACCTTCATCTTGATATGGGATATAAATGAATCCATAAATGTACTATGTCTTGTCTTTTTATTCTCTTAAACAGATGTTTTCCACGTATCCAAAAAGCCCCTTTAACTTAGTCTACCGGATTTGGATGGACATTTTAAATTCATACTCAACTAAAAGGCTCTAATCTTTCTAATTCTCTTCTTCGATCTTTCAAATTGAAGTCATTGATATCTTTTCTTCTTTGATTTGCTGTGCCTCTCTAGCTCTATCACACATTTTGCAAAATGCAGTGACCAGAATTATATATCATATTCCAGATGCAGATACACTACAATTTTGAACACAGTTAATTTGTATTTCTTACCTTTTTCTTCAAAAATCATTTCTGATGATAGCAACCATTGCTGATGTCATTGGCTGCATCTTCAAACAAAAGTCTACACTGATTCCCAAGTGCCTCTTCCTTGTCTTCGGTCTTATAATTCTGACATTAAAATTCACTATCCCCAAAACATGACAGTGTGAGAGACGTCTCCAGATCTCTCCCCTTGATACAACAATAAGCTGAACACCTAAAACTCAACAAAAACACTCAAACTGCACACCAGCACATCTGAGCGTGGGATCTGCACTTAAGAGCTACCAAAGGTCAGAACCCTGGGTTTCGGGCGGTGGACTGGGAGAAATAAAGAAGCTGCCTCTTGCAGCCAGAGCTCCCTGTAGGAAGAAGGGGAGGGGAGAAGTTGCAGCGACTTCCCTGAACAGACCTGCCCGAGAGTACTGTGAGCTCAATGCGGCCGGCAGCAGTGCCAAATCATCGGGCAAAAGGCAGAGAAACAGGGAGAACAGAAAAGCAGGGATGGCAGAGAAACAACGGTTGATTTTTACCAGCTGCAGTTGCAAAACTGAGGCTGAGCTGCAGCCTCCAACTGTCAACCCAGAGGGTCCCTCTCCCATACCCTCCGAGACAGAATGCTGTAGAGCCCCAGGGGAATCTGAGCAAACGCTACCGAAATTGTAACTAACACTGACAAGAACTGAGATTGAAGGTAGCAAGCATGATTAAACATCTATAAGGACAAAAAAGACATTATTAACAATTTATATAAAGCAGAGGTTGAAGAGGCTTAGACGCCACCTACTGGAAACCAAAAGAAAAAATCTTATTTGCAACAGGTTAAAGACCATGTAATAAATCTTCTTATAATAAATAAATACAATCTTCATATAATAAATCTTCTTTCTGGAGGAAAAAAAAAAAGCAGACCACACTTCCATTAATGCTCAGGTGGACAAACAGTCCATTAAACGCCATGAACAACCAAGGTGACAAAGCAGCTCAGAAAGAAAGAGAAAAATCTGCAAAAAATAAGCTTACAGACATAGAAATATATGATTTAAATGACAAAGAATTCAGGATGGTAATTCTGAAAAAAACTCACTGAGATCTGAAACGAATCATATCAACAATTTCAGGAATTGAAAAAACAACTAGATGAGTAGAATGAGTTCTTTAGCAAGGAGACTGAAACCCACAAAAAGAAACAAATAGACTTTCTGGAGATAAAGAGCACACTGCAGGAGTTGAAAAATGAAATAACAACCTTGGGAAATAGATTTGACCAAATGGAGGAAAGTATCAGTGATATCGAAGACAGAAATCTAAAAATAAATCAGAAAGAACAAGAGAGAAATAGAAGAA
>NW_006494610.1:6660031-6716351 GCF_000325575.1 Pteropus alecto
GAGAGAGGAGGAGGGAGAGGAGAAATAAAAAAATTAAATTGTTAAAAAAAAATTATGTATATATAGTATGAAAAATATAATAAACTGGCATTTAAAAAAAATCCACTATCCCTTCAAAGCAGTTTTTCTCAACCAACTGTATATTACCATCTAAGGAGCTTTAAAAAAAGTACGAATGACACCCCTTCTCTCAAGATTCTGATTTAATTTGTCTGAGATGAGGCCCAGCTATTGAATTTTCAAATATCTGTAAGTCATTGTAATATTCTCTGAGGGTTTTGAACCATTGTTGTAAGTATTTTATCATCTTTTTTTGTATTATACTTTACATATCCCTATTGAAATTTATCTACTTGTTTTTTGTTTGTTTTTTGTTTTTGTTTTTGTTTTCAGACAGGAGCAAACTTCCGAAAGATTTCCCCCATTAGTTTGGAATTAGCACATGAGAAAATTATGGTTCTCTCTGAAAACTGTAATAAACCTTGCACTTTAGCACATATGATAGTAATGACTGAAACAGAGATGTCAGATGTCCTTTGTCTTCCGGCTTCTGGGTATGCTCATATCTATATTGTCTATATTTTTAATGTATATTAAATTGGATATAAAGCTCTGTATCTCTTTCTGTGCCACCCCTCACCCTTCTCCCTTCTCAAAGAATCCATGTACAAATAAATGACTTAGTAAGGTGGGATTTCCTGGAATTTGCCTGACAGAGACAAAGCTGGGTTTATAGTCCACCACCCAGAGAAACCACCTTAAAATCTCATTGTGGTGGTGGTCCTGCAAAGGCCCCTAGGCCACATCGCTAGAGGTAGCAGTGAAGATATTTCCATTTTCCTTTGCTCCAAATAAGTGGCATCAGGTCCCCTTTCCCTTACACATTTTTGTACTTTCGTCTTTCAATCCATGCTACACAACCAATTCAAACTGCTCTCTCTTCATTCTATAGAGCAATTAAGATAAACCCTACTTTCTCTTCTCAAAATGTCTGAATTCCATTTCATCACCAGGCTAGATAAAATGTACTATCATCTATTTAATGTGTTCCTGACTCTTTTAGAAGTTAATATTAACAGGTTTTCTTAGATATATATATTGCTGTTATATAATGTATATTCATCATATTAACTTTATAAAATCTCCCAAATATCTTTCAACCTCTGTTCCTAAGTTTTTCACCCTATACATCTGTAATTTGGCCACTAATATTTATTTTTATATTTGGTATACAATTGCTATATTAATTTCAGGAGTACAACATAATGCTTTGCTATTTACATACCTTACAATATGCTCAACATAGTCTAGTAATCATCTGTCACTGTGCAAAGTTATTGCACTATTATTGACTATCTTCCCCTTCACCTTTTTCACCCATCCCTCTACCCTATTCCCCTCTTGCAGCCATTAGTTTGTTCTTTGTTTCTATGAGTCTGTTTTTATTTTGTTTCATTCGTTGGTTTTGATTTTTTTTTAAATTCCACATATAAGTTAAATCATATGGTATTCGTATTTCTGTCTGACTTATTTCGCTTAGCATTATACCCTCTAGGTACATCCATATTGTCGTAAATGGCGAGATTTCATTTTTTTTTATTGCTGAGTAATATTTCTCTGTGTGTGTGTGTGTGTGTGTGTGTGTGTGTCTTCTTTATCTATTCATCTATCAGTGGACACCTAGGTTACTTCCATATTTTGGCTATTGTAAATAACACTGCAGTGAACATAGCAGTGTGTGTATCTTCACATTAGTGTTTTTGTTCTTCAGACAGATATCCATAAGTAGAATTGCTGGGTCGTATGACAATTTTCAAGGACTCTCCATACTGTTTTTTCATAGTTCTAGCCACTATCTTGAGTAAGACCTTAAGAGTGTCACCCTCCTTCCCCAGCGGCTTCTCAAATAAATACATTGGTCTCCCTCAGAAAAATTCTCTTAAGTTTTCCATCTTTTTAGATAACTATATATGGATAGTGTTACATAGTTCAAAAATCATCTTCCCACATATTTTCTCATTGGATCCTGTCACGAAACAAGAAAGTAAGTATGCAGTATAATTGGGCTCTAGAATTTATAGTTGAGAAGGATGGCATTTGGAAATTTTTAACAAATATCTCAAGTCCAAATATCTCAAGTCCAGCTGGACAGTAGATGGGAAAACCATCACTAAAAGTGAAAAGGGAATTTTGAAAGATTATGCATAATCATAATGTGTAAAACTGAAATATCAATTAAGTAGTTTAAACCTCCCCAAACCTAGTGAATTAAAATAATTATTATTATAATAACTGTTATTAATCCATCTCATGACCCTTTGGGTTGATTGGGCAGTTCTTCTGTTGGCTTCATCTAGTTCACTGATGTGACGATCTCCTGCAGGTACCTCGGCTGAGGCAGGGTCCTCTAAGGGGACTCACAGGCCTCAGCTGAGACCGCCGGCAGCTGGGGCAGCTGGGCTCCTCTCCTTATGGAGTTGCCTCAAGCTACTTTAGAACTCGGAGTTCTTTTGGTATGAAGAGGGCCAGACTGGAAGGATAGCCTGGGAAATTACATGTTTCTCTCACCACATTTTTTTTTGGTTAAAAAAAAAAATGGCAGAGGTTCAGTTCTAGTCAAGGGGTGAGGAAACAGACCCTACTTTCTGATCGTATGTGTGGCAATCTTACTGTAGCAGATAGTAGACACAGGGAGGTATGATTTGTTGAGGACCAGTATAGTAACAATCTACCACAATTATGATAATGTGTTTCCTAGTTTAAATGCATTCACATCCATTTTCTCATTTAGTTTTCACAGGAACCCTGAGTAGTAATATTGTTTTCTTTATTTTTAGAGTTGAAGAACCTTGAGTTCTGAAAAGTCAATGACTTACTAACCCAAGTAGGTAAACGGCAGACCTAGGATTTAAAATCAGACTAGTCAACCAAAATCATGAAGAATAAGACATGCACACATATCCTCATTTTCCAAAGAGTAGGTTCTGAATTCTAAAGCTCATTAATAAAATGGGTGAATAACGCTGAATCACCTAAGTTATAAGCTTAAGACTTATTAGTAATTTTCAATTTACAAAGTAATATTATATTGTAACAGAAACTAATTTTATTCTTAATATTTTATACATCTTGTGTCTATAGGAACACATTTTAAATACAAGCTACTTTCTCTTTTATTTTAAATTACAGATTTACTTTGGAATGAATATAAAAGGGAAGAAACTGTCTCATATTCCAGATGTCAGAATTCAAAAATACATTTATCAAACTCTTTTCTAAAACACTTCTCAATTTTTCCCCTCAAAATTGAGAAGCTTGTTCATAATCAACTGTAATCTCACTTGAATTTCCTCCACTCTAGCTGCAAATCTCATTTTAAAGCAGAACTAACAAAAATGGCTGAGAACAGCAATTGAGAAGCAGCTCAGCCATAACAAAAAATGATGTTGGACCTTAAGCTACTGCAGGTTCCTGCTCCCCTAATTTAACACAATCTTCTCTTAACTTCTATTAAGGAACATTAAAAAATGATATGTGCCTGTATAAAAACTGTCATATTATAAATACTTACATAAAATGAAGATATACATACACACACTAAAATACATGGGATTTTAAAAATAGAAAGTATAAGAATAACCTGAATTTTATCACTCATCACATCACATGAAATCACTGTTATAGTATATACCACGTGATTTTTTCCAGCTTCTTCAGAGGTCTTTTTTTTTTTTTCAAAGATGTTACGTTTTGATTGCCTGGCTTAACAGGTTGTATTGTTTTTGTTGTTTTAAAGAAACAATTAGTACTAATTATTGATGTTCTTCTACCATAAAAGAAAACAAAATCTACAAATACACTTTAGAAAATTTAGAAAATATAGAAAATTAGAGGGAAAAGTAAGATGACTTATGGTCCTGTCATTAAATATATATGGGTTTTGTTTGTTGGTTTCATTTGTTTATTTCCTATTTTTCTCCTATGCATTGAAGTAGTTTATTTTTGAGACACATTTATTATTATGGAACTTTATGAAAATTTACCCCATCTATATGTTGTGAAATTTTTCCTATACTCTACAAAAGCATTATTTTAAATGAATATCTTCATAAAATACTATCATCTAGTATCAGATTTTACTTTTTTGTTCTTCTATATTGACACAGTAATGACTGTTTTATTTGTTATAAGTAATACCGCAGTGAACTTTTTTTTTCACAAATCATTTTTGTAACTCAAATGGTCTCTTTATGACTGATTTCCAGGAGTTTAGCACAGGTTATGAATCTTTTTAAGGCTCCTGATAGGTATTGCTAAATTATTTTCCAGAAAAGTAGAATCTATTTATACTTTTTAATTTAGCTTATAAATTATATTTTACAAAAGACTCACTAGAATTATTATAATGGCTTTAATCATGACATATGGGAATTTAATAAGTAATCTAATATTCAAAATGTTACTTGCTAAATAGTTTAAGAAATGTATGCTATTATTTTTTATAGGCCAAATTATATGAAGATTATTTAATTGTAGGTTTTTAAAAATTAGTGAGCCTACATATTTTTCTATAGTTGATAAAAACTATTCTGACTTCAATTTTTGCAAAATAATTAATTTATTTAAGTATTGTACATGTGACTACACATAAGGTGATCTACTTGATTTTATCCCAGGTTGAATGGTTCTGCAAGGACACTATTAGATTAGACCACCCCATTCCAAGGAATCATTATCCAGCCATGTTCAGTTTTTAACTATTACATTTAGAAACTACCAGGGAAAATGAAACAAAAATTAAGTAAAAGGAAAAGATCTGGTTTTGTTGGGTTGGGAAGTCATTTTTAAAAACATAATGGTATGTAACAGTGTAAGTTTTCAGAAATCGATCCTTTCATTACCTGAGAGAATTGGAGCTGAAATATCAGTTAATTTAAATCTAAATTCAAATAAGTGATAATCAGAGTGAAGATATGACAAAGATTTTAAATATAGCACCATTAATTTGTAGGATGAAACGAATTATGACACTTTTCTGGGTAAGCAAGGAAGAACTCGATAAAGTTATCTATGGCATTTAACATTCTTGTACCCCTAGATTTCTAAGAATCCACACATAAGGAGTGCAGTGTTTCTGTTTAGATCAGAAACATCTCCTAAGCACAAGTGACCTTAAGCTGAAATGGAGAATTTAAAATAAGAAATTTAATTCAAAATTCAGTTTTAAGGATACCAAAGGCAAAATCATTAAAAAATATCAAAATGTTTCCCAAGTGTCACAATCATGTTTTGTTTTTACAGTCCATTTAGTCTTCTCACCATATATTCCAATTTTCCTGTTTTCTGATGATGTTTGCTCCTTGGAGAAAGGAGGGAAGGAGCAGTGAATGCACATTTTTGCCCAATGGGCTATAATATTCTCGTCTTACAAATGATTACTTTTTATTTAGCCTAGCAAACATATTATCACTTCTTATTTATTTTTACTTCTTTTCATCTACAATAGGAGAGAATATGGAATTAATATGTTTTCTCACTTTAATCATTACTCTGATGCTAGAGTTTGAAAGGGTAGTTATTTTTTAGCTTGTAGTTTGTGGGTGTGAATAAATGAAATATATTTTATTCTCACAAAAATTGAGAATATTATGAGACGAAAGCCAGTGTATGGCTCTTCTCCTTTCCTACCTTCATCTACCATGTTATTGATTCACAGAGCAGTCTGGGCCATGAAAATTGTTACTCGTTTGGTCAGTGAAGGCATTATGATTTGGAATTTGTACCTAATTATCTACTTTTCTGAAGCAAACTCATTTCTAGGAGGTATGACCACAACGTATTTTTCTCCAGTTGTGGCCATCAGAATGTCAGGTTGCCTCAGCTTGATTTGTTTGTATGAAGTGAGAGCCCTCTTTACTTTATTTAAATGAATGACTCTTTGCAGTTTTGACTTTGGAAGTCAGATCTGTTTGTTATGAGAGAATCAAAGTTTATGCATTTCTGTAGGAACTCGACCAGTAATGATACATCCGATGTCTAGCTATAGAGTAGTCATGTAGTCACACATTGTTATAACTGTGCCACCTTTTAGTTTTGATACAAGTGGAATGCACAATCCTAAACTATTATGATGATTACTGCAAACACTTGGAAACTTACTTTCTGAGCAACTTACTAATTTGTTTACTTGTTCCAGTTGTTAGCTTTTGATTTTCTTTAACCTCAACAACTGATACCTTAAGTCCACTCTGTTAGGAAAGGTAGGTAGCAAAATTGGGGCTGCAGACCTAGTACTGAACTGAAACATTCCCTTCTAAGAAATGTAGTAGCAAAATAATAGTGTGTGTGTTGGGGGTGGGTGGAGAGTGGGTCGTCGAAAGAGTGGTTAATTAGTTATATCTCTGCTGCTAATAAGCTGTGCGACTCATACAGATGAGTTCACTTTTTTGGTTTCTTCTGCCTACATTTGTACAACAATGGAATTAACTCATGTTCTCAAAATTTCACACTACTACAACATTTTAATTTCTACACCCTATACCTTACGACAGTATCCTATCAACAGTTTCCCACAATTCTTTACTTTTACGTAGTCCCTTTAGGGTACAACAGTTATATGCATTCAGAAACCTTATCTGCTTAGTGATACTGTATCTAAAGTTTTAATCTAATTGTTCTGGGACATATCTAAATAAAAAGGACTCATTTTTGCTCCTTTTGGGAAATTTGTCCCGAAGGTAACAGGTTTTTCCTGTTCATCTCCAGTTACCTGAACCTATTCTTATGATCTTTTCGACCTTCCAAACAAAAACCAAAAAACTTCAAACCCCATGAACCAAAGGTGGGAACGAACACTTTCCCTCCAGTCCCTTTGCGCCCACCTTGAACGTAGTCCACTAAAAGTCAGGTTGAGGCATCCTGAAATATGCCTGCAAGAAACCAGGGTAGTTTCGTCCAGGTTTTTAATCTGTGCTCTCGCTGGGCTCCTTTAAATCGGTGCTAAGAGTGAGGAAGGATATGGAACGACGCAGAGCGAATAGGCGGGGGCGTGAGCATCACCTGTTCCGAGGGAGGCATGCGCACTGCGAAGAGGCGGGGCACCGTGGGAGGGGTCGACGGCGCTGGCTGGCTCTGCTCAGATCTGCTTCTCCCCGGTTCGGGGCGCTGAGGCGGCGTCGGCGAGTTGTCTTCTGTAAAGGTTCTCTGGCGTTGTCCAACATGGAGGAGGCACCTGCCGCGGGCGTCACCTGCGAGCTGGATTAATCCCCGTCTGGCGTTCCGGGCAGCGGTACCCGGTCCGGAGCCCAGGGACTCCGCCGCCTGCGCGCCCCGCGGCAGACCCCGGCTCGCGCTGCTCCTCCGGCCGCCGGCTTCCTGACGGGGACGCAGCGCTAGGAGGAAGCGCGGCGGTCCCGAGCCTCCCTGAGCCATGGGCAATGAGGCGAGCTTGGAAGGGGAAGGGCTCCCTGAAGGGCTGGCGGCAGCAGCAGCAGCGGCCGCCGGAGGAGGGGCTGGCGGGGCGGGGACCCCATTGCACTCGGTGATCCCGGCGGGCATGGAGGCGGATCTGAGCCAGCTGAGCGAAGAAGAGAGGAGACAGATCGCCGCTGTCATGTCAAGGGCGCAGGGGCTGCCCAAGGGAAGCGTCACCCCTGCCGCTGCGGAGCCGCCTTCCATGCACAGGCACGCACAGCATGATATATATGTCCGGGTATATATGTACAGCTTCTCGTGCACATATGTGCCAGCCTGTATGTGCCAGCTCGGCAGTACATATATGTCGTCTCCGTTCATTTTATCCTCCCTAATGGGGTGGCGGTAAAGAGATCATAAGCCTTCTGATGGCAGAATAAAAATGTTGTTGAGTTTCTGGTGGGATAGTCAAGGGTTGCATTCTTGGAACTGTGATTTTAGGTTGTGATTTTTAGCCTTTTGGTACCTTTTCCCTCTAGGATGGCGTGGAGAGACGCCCTCCAGAGCTTTACTAATCTGGAAGTCTTCCATTAATACAAAACAGATGTGTTGGGAAATGGATAGAGCAAGGTGTTTACCTGTCTCTGTTTAAACTTCCTCGGTCATTTGGAGTCTTTTTCTCTGTAAATTATATCTAAATATTTCAATAACAATATCATTAATAACCCTGGAAGTGATTTGTCCTTCCTTCCTACCCCACCCCCATGGGAGAACGGGAGCTGTTAAGGTAGAAGGTATAGAATGAATACACCTTTTACATTCAGTGTAGGGCCCTAAAATACGTTGTGGCATTAAACATATGGTTTGGTCACAGCAGAGCAGGTGCTGTACATGTATTTCTGAATTAGCATGTGCAATTTTTTAAGCCACTGCTCTTTTATATACAAGTGTCTTACAGTTTATGGAAGAACATGTGAATTTGTGTTATCTTAAAATTAGTTTACAATACATACTTTTAAAGACAAAGCAAATAAACGACAACTTGCATAGGCAATTAAGAGCTAATTTGTAATATGAACATATTCATTTTCTTCTCTAGCTCTCCATTTTCCTTCATCCTAATAAATTAGTTGTTTCTAATTAGAGTAATAAGAGGGTATAATCATTGTGCCGGCCCTGCATTTATTACTATAAACAAACCCCTTAACTTTGCACCCTCCCATAGAGAATAGTTCTCTATCCGTGGTCCTGAAACCATTTCTGCTTTATAATAACTGAAGAGAAACCTACAATTTTGCAGTATTGGAAATGTAAAAGATCTGGATATATAGGTGTAGATTCTTATACCCTATTTCATAAAATTAAAATATTTTTTTCCTTAGGACCTATCAGATAAGTATATGCATATAATTTTGTCAAATAATTACAATATTTAATGTAGGAGAAATATAAAATGTTTCATGGATAGTGACAGAATTTTTCACATAAAATCCTAAATGCCTAAAATCTATCAGGTAAAAAGCCTATTTCCTCGAAAGGAAACCACCACTACTAGTTAAACCAACTCTTTTGTATTGACTATATTTTTCTTTTTTAAGCTGATAATATATTGGGCTATTTCTTTGGTTAAAAGCCTTAACCATTATCTAAGTAGTACAGCTTATAGTATATACTATTTTTTTCTACTGATGAAAATGTGACTTGGAAAATATATTGAATGTTCATATACTAAATTTTCATAGAATAATATTGAGGTACAGTACTTTTATTAGCCTTTTAGAAATATGTGCTGGCTCTTCTACAATATTTCATAAGAAGCACAAGCAACAGGTTTAGCATACTGGTTACAAACACCAAGAAAAGTGTGAACTTTGATTTCTAAATTCCTAACTTTTCTTCTTTTGGAGGGTGGCTGAAAATGTCATTTCAGTCTATGAAACTATGTTTTATGAAGAATTTGATAATTTATTGTGGTAGAATTCTTACTAATAGGTAATCTCTGGTTTAAATAGTTATTGGTGAAAGCTTCATCCAAATATATAAGTAATACATTTCTGATTTTTGCAACCTGCTTGTATTTTACTGAAAGATTTCTATAAGAGGCACATAATTTTTGGAAAGTTATTAATCCCCATATGGTAGATATTTAGAAACACATTAATACATTAATTGAAGTATATATCAAAAGTATATTCAAATAATTTGAAGTTTTAAGAGATTAAGTGCTGTGAGTTAGACATGGTAGGGTTTGATTTTTTTTTTTTTTAAGAAATAAAAATTGAGAGCCCAGGTACCTAGGTTCTTATTCTATTAACTTTAACTGACTCCTGGTAAATTATATATGCTTCTCAGCCATATGTACCTCAATTACCTTGTCTATAAGGCAAGCAATACTTGTCTTACATATTGTAAAGTCATTATGAGGATCAATTAAAAACTGAGAGGGATATTTTTGTTTGAATTTTAATACGAAGAAACCCTATAAATATAAAGAGTAGTAATATCGATACCAGCAGTGACTAGCACTAGCAATGATGGCTACAGTCAAGTTATATATTGAATTATTTATTTTTATGAGTTAATTGATGTTTATGTTCTTTTACATATGGAGAAGTCAGTGCAATGTAGTGATAGTCCCCCATCTACCCCCAGGAGTCAGGACACCATAATTTTCTGACTAATTTTATAACTTTCAATTAATCATTTAGTCTCTTTAAGTCCTAGTATCCTCTACAGTATAAAAATAAATTCCTAACATTGCTGATATTCCTAAAGTAAAATTTTGTGTGACTCAGCATTGTCAAGTGTCATTGCCTATGTTCCTTTTAACAAAATATTTTATTATTCCAACTGCTTTTACATTCTTACACTTGAATACATGTTTACCTCATTTGTAGCTGAACCATTTTTTTTTCTACTAATCTATGAAAGAAAAATTTTAATCTAGGGATGACAATAGTAAAATGAAAAAGGAGGTTGTATAAAGCATGGGTAGTTACAAGCTAGAAGTTACAGGTTACAAATGAAATGCTCTTAGATTTTTGATTCATTGTAGACCCAAGGAAATGCAATGTTATGACTTCTACTCATTTTATTTACAACTAGAGATGTGTTATATAAAAAGAGTTTTACTAAAAACACTTCGGATAAGTAGAATATTTTATAAGAATTGTGACTGAATCAATTATTTTCTTTAGCATTCCTTTGGCCTCCCCTCCTGGCTAATTACCTCCACAACTGTTTTTCTTCCTAGAGCTTCAGGCCAAGTCCAGGTTCTAAATTGAATATGGAACATTTCCATTTAGAACTTAGAAGGCATGTAGAAGAATTTGAACTTAGAACTTAGAAAGCATGTACAAGAATTGAAGAAGCATAAAACAAAACCTGACATGTTTATTCATCAAACATTAATGCTCATCTACTAGTTACCAGGTTTGGTTCTTGTGATACAAAAAGGGGTGAAACATATTTTTTGTCTAGGAGTTCATAGTCTAGTACACAAGACACAGATTGCATTTTAGTCATTTTCCTTTTAACAGAACAACTGTTATACCAAACAAAAATTCACCAAAAGATCACAGTTTGCTAAGACATCTTTATATTTTTGTTTGGTATTAAGCCTATATTTTCTCTTAATATCTTTCTACTTTTGCTTCCAGATCTCCATGTTTTCCATTTATTTTCATAATTATAGCAACTAAAACTAAATTGTAGAGCAATCTTTATAGCTATATAGGTATTTTCTCACTGAGGGATTCTATAATACAATACAACTTATATTTGTAGAACTTCCAAGCAATTATAATTTCTGATACAGCTTGCTTTAAATTTTGTTTTTTATTGTTATCACAAATATTCAGTATTCACAAAGTTTATTCCTATTTGTTTTGTACATATGTTGGATTAAGTTAATATCACAAAAACAATTAAATTTAATAGTATTTTCAAAAGAGAATAATTTAGTTAAACTGAGAATAAGGTTTTTTTGGTACTCTGTTTAAATATAGATTTCTAGGACTTTGCACAAGGGAGCCAGTTCAATAAAATGCCTAAATAATTACTTATAGAATAGTGACTTCTCTAATGGCATCCCTAAGCATGTGGTCGATTTTATTAATGTAATATAGAACATTTCTAGAATACTGTAAAGATCTAAACAGTGAACTTTTGAAAATCTATTTTAGGTTTACTGTGGTTCTTTTGCCTTCATATGGAAGGGAACACATAGGGAGACCTGTAAAGAAACATTCTATTTTCTCCAAATAGAAATATGTAGCAATACATTTTAAATGTTATCTTAGAATTGTTGGAATTAATTAGAGTAATAATTTTAGGTCCTTGTTTAAGTAAAGGCTTTAGAGACATGGCAATATCTAAAGTTTTTGAAACTTTTTTTCCTGGGGGAAACTGCCAGAACTAAGAATTCTATTTACTTATCTTATTAGAAAATTACATTGTGTATGCATTGCCACTTATGGTTATTTTCTTTTTGATCCTTTGGCAGTTAGAAGTAATACTTCTATGTTTCTACCATGCCCTACATCTTGATCCATACTCAAATTTCTGTGTCATTAGAAGAATTTCAAAAACTTAATTCATATTAACTACTTAATCATCTGAAATTTAAAAGTCTTGTCTATTAGCATGTAAATTTTGACAAAACAAAACCTGTGGAACTTTTTTTGTGATCATCTCATATTTTAAATGTTATTTACTCATTCTTTTTTCTCCTTTTTTTAATTAAAAAGAAATAAACCTTTCCAAAATTAAAAAGCTACATATATCAAACAAAATACTTATAATTTTCTATAATTCTTATGTCACATGTTGTTACTAGTTGCAAATTTATAATTAAAAATGTACTTAATTTTTAGCTACATGTATACGTAAGAAACAACTATTTTAATTATTTAACAATCATCTAAATTTTATCTTGTTTCCAAAACTTAAAAATTCATCTTGTATATTTGTCTATGAATTAAAAGAAATCTTGCAAATTAATTACTTGTTATATTTTAAAATCAATGTCAATAAATAATACTAATAATCGAACAATGGCATTAGTCAATATAGAACACATTAAGCAAAAGATCATTATATGTATTTTTCATCAAAGGAAAGTAACAACACTTTGCACAAGTGCAATCACAACTAGCTTGATACTGTTTGTATGCTAGGATATATTTCAAAATGCCTTAAGCATCTATTATTACTTCACAAAGAAATCTGAGAGTAAGAATTAGCTATTGGAAAAAATAATTAAATGGAACTATTTCTCAAAAATGTCTAATCAGACTAGGAATTCTCATTCTACAAAGTTTTAATGAGGGTACTATTTCATGGATATTACTTTTTTAGACGTAATAGGATAAAATTAAATACATGCTCAGCTTTCTCAGAGTTTCTAGAAAGGCATCCCATAACCTCCTTACTAGAAGCTCCCCTGATGTCACATTGTGTGCTTTATGTAGCTAATGTAAATTCTTGTAATCAAGTAATAAAACACAAAAAGAAACAGATGCAGCAAATCCCACATTTTAAAATGAATGTTTTTTACTTCTTAGGGCTGCTAGTTTTTGGGAGACTACCATTCTTTGACCATAACTATTGTCCAAAAATGATACACCCTGTGAACATGAAGGTACTAGAACATAGCATGGCATTGACTTATCGAGTTAGCCTATTTAATTAGGGTTTTAAGTATTGTTAAATTCTGTTAAGTGTACATGTAAATTATTTTTATTATGAAGATTTTCTAACTTGATATTTTAATATTTTCATTATTTATAGTAGCAATTATCGGTTTTTTTTTTTCCTTCTTTTTTTCACCTTATTGTAAAATCTCTACCTTGGGCCTATAAAAAAGTAACAAAGACATTAAAAGTTTTACAGTCAAAGGATGCTGCAAAAATGGATTCTAGTTATATAGTTATATTTATACATTCATAATTTTGAGGATATAAGAAAGATAGCTTTTTAATATTATTTTGAGTTGGGATAATTTTCATCATTTTTACTTCTTTTTGTTTCACTTTTCTAGGAAACAAGAGTTGGATAGTAGTCACCCTCCAAAGCAACCAGGAAAACCGCCAGACCTTGGGCGTCCAGCTCAGCCTGGTCTCAGTAAAAGTAGAACTACAGACACTTTGAGGTCAGAGCAGAAATTGCCTGGAAGGAGTCCTTCCACTATTAGCTTGAAAGAATCAAAGTCTAGAACTGATTTTAAGGAAGAGCACAAGTCTAGTATGATGCCTGGCTTCCTCTCAGAGGTTAACCCTTTAAGTGCTGTTTCCTCTGTTGTAAATAAATTCAATCCTTTTGATTTGATATCAGACTCTGATGCATCCCAGGAAGAAACTGCCAAGAAACAAAAAATAGCTCAAAAGGAACAAGGAAAACCTGAAGGAATCACAAAACCACCATTGCAACAGTCACCCAAGCCTATTCCTAAGCAGCAAGAGCCTGTGAGGGCCCCACCTCAGCAGGATGGCTCTCCCAAATCAATATCTTCTCAGCAATCAGAAAAAGTTAAATCACAACCCCCAGAGACAGGAAAGCCAGTCCAGGGGCTTACCCAGGCTCCTCAGAAAGACCAGACAAAATTTCCACCTCAAAGAGAGACAACCAGGCCTCAGACTAAACAGTCAGAGACATTAAGGAGAGAATCAGTCAAACCCTCACTGCAAAACCCATCTAAACCACCTACTCAGCAAGCAAGTCCTGGAAAACCTCCAGCCCAGCAGCCTGGACCTGAAAAACTTTCCACAACACAGTCTGGACCTTCAAAGCCTTCAGCTCAGCAACCAGGGCCAGTGAAGGCCCTAGCTCAACAGCCAGGGACAGCAAAATCTTCAGCTCAACAGCTGACAACAAAGCCCCCAGCCCAGCCACCGGGGACAACAAAGCCGGCAGCTCAGCAGCCTGGGGCAAAGCCTCTAGCTCAGCCTCTTGGGGCTGCAAAGCCTCAAGCTCAGCAGGCTGGATCAGACAAGCCTTCATCTCAGCAGCCTGGGCCAAAGTCTCCAGCTCAGCCTCCAGGGCCAACAAAGCCACCTGCCCAGCAGCCAGGTTTACCAAAATCTCCAGCTCACCAACCTGGGCCACAGTCTGCAGCTCAGCCACCTGGGCCTACGAAGGTTCCGGCACAGCAGGTTGTGCCAGTGAAGTCTCTGACTCAGCAGCCTGGGACAGGAAAAAGTCCTCAACAGCCTGGCCCAACAAAACCCCCTCCTCAACAGCCTGGCCCAACAAAACCCCCTCCTCAACAGCCTGACCCAGCAAAGCCCCCACCTCAACAGCCTGGCCCAGGAAAACCCTCAGCTCAGCAATCTACAAAACCAGTAAGCCAAACAGGAGCTGAAAAGCCTCTGCAGCCACCGAGTTTTCCGTCTGCAGCACAGACTCCAGTACAAGGCCTCCCTAAAACCATCTGTCCTCTTTGCAATACCACTGAACTTCTGTTGCATGTTCCAGAAAAGGCCAATTTTAACACATGCACTGGGTGTCAAACCACTGTCTGTAGCCTCTGTGGTTTTAATCCCAATCCTCATTTAACCGAGGTGAGTGCATTTATTCGTTGTGTCCATGCTTTTAAACCATATCATCATCTTCCACAAATAGTGCCTAGTTTATTGCTGATATGATAGGATGGCATTGTTTTCCTCTGGTTCTTCCCTTCTTTCCCTCCTTCATCCCTCTTATTCTTCTCTGTCAATTTTAAGTTAGAAATTCTAAAACCATTTTCTCCAATAAGCCTGAAATATTACCATAATTTCTGATGAATTTGGCATATAAAGCAAATATGAATTGATTGAAAGTTACTGAGCATTTACTCATCGCACTCTATGTATAAAATCCACACTATTATTTAGTATGCAATGATATTACTTTAACTTTTAAATTCGTGTTCCTACCTACCAAAATTATGATAATCTTAACTGGGGTCATATTTGTGCTGAGAAAAACACAGACAATTGTTTTCAAATTCTAAGTACAATTTGAATATAAAACTTAATATACTTGCCAGTGATTTTGATATCCCCTGCGAGGGCATGCTTTCCTCATTAGTTGAGTCATTAATAACAACATAAGTCAGTTCATAAAATGAAGAAATCATTAGAGCTGGTTCAACATTGATGGGTGTCTTCTCAGAAGGACCACAATTTATATCTCTAAGTCTTTGGGTAAGCCTTCCTGACATAGCAAATTATAAAGGGGCCAGTTGTTATACAAATATATTCAAGGTTGTTTATTCTGATTGAGAATAGAAAAATAATCCTCAGCAAGTCAATTAATGTTAACTCATCACTAAAAGCCCTGAATAAAATCGCATTTTAATAGGTAAAGATTTTGTGATATTTGAGGGTTGGGGTACAAAAACTACAAAACAGCAGAAAGACTCAAAAATTCTCTGGAGTTAAGAAGTAACAAAGTAAAGATAAGATAAAGTGAGAATAAAGAAGCTTACAGTCTAGAAGAATCCATTTTTAAAAGAAATCTGGTAGCTCCAACCTGGTGAGAAGGCACAGAAACCATTTAGTCCACCTGGAAGACAACTGTTGGTGGGCTGTTTGTGCATTATGTCTGGAACAGCCCAGGGAAAAACCGAAATCAGGCAATGAAGGAATAAGTGATTTAAATATCCCTGAAGGAAGAGAATTGTGTACAACTGTTAGGAAAGAAATCTTTGTTATAATAATAACAACGAGTATTGTTTGTAGCTGTTATGTTAGTTTGGATACTTGTGATGAAAGATGAAAATGATATACATTTAAAAATGTGTCAACCTCATTATTTTCTGAAGTATCTTTTGCTCTTTTAACCAGATGTCATATTGAGTACCTTAACTTTTTAAATAAGTCATTCTTTAATGATAGCATTGTAACTAATAAAACATGCTGCACTGAGTTATGGAAGGAATCAGATTATATGTTGTTTGTATATGTATTTGAAACTTTTTAAATTTTGGTAAAACTATGTTTCTGCCCATAGAATGTGCAGTAATAATGACTTCAAACAGTAGATGATCATTTTGTAAAATGTTTGTCATGTTTTCATGGCAATTCATAAGGCAGAAACATGCAGTTGGACATTCAAGCCACATATATTATTTGCGTAACTGCTATATGGAAGATATTTTATTACATGTTTGGTGAGATATAAAGATAACTAATATATACGCTGATCTTAACATGATCAAAATGTACTAGATTAGTTAATACGTGCACAAGGAAGTATAATATGTGGTCAAATGATAATGTCTGTGAGAGATATGAACAAACATAGACTTTAGTAGGAAGTAACCATTACTACTGAGTGAGATTAAGGAAAGCTTCATGGAAAAAATGATATTTGAGCCAGCTATGTAAGGTATGATACTATTTCAACAGCTGAAGTTCATGAAAGGGGGTAATGATTTGGTTCAAAACCTAGAGCCAGAAAAATACAAAGTATTTAGGGAATCAGTGTTAAATCTAGGTTGGCTGAAGTGTTGGGGAAGAAGATATGGGCAATGAGACTGGAGAGAAGTTGAAGTCAGAATTTGGCCTTTCATGTTTAGCAGGTAGTGATGAGCATTCTGCTTTATGGAACTTACCTTGACTAATATAGTCATACTTTCAGTTCTTCATTCATTTTAGAAATTTGTATCAATAACCTAGTCATGAGGCACCAATGAGTGCTATGACAGAATCAACTATTCATTAGATATAGAGTCCTTCAACCAGAAAATAAAAATTGTATATAAGAAAAAAAACTCTATATATGTATATGAAAAGTAATTTTGTATAGAGTTTTACAGTTCATATAGGTCTTTCCTATTTGCTTTATCAAAATTAAATTTCCAAATAATTCTCTGGGATTGTATATTCTGTTTTGCTTTTTAAACTAGTGAGAAAACTGATTTGCAAGTAGTTACTATGGTTAGTTTACTTGTTAGGATCACACCGATATTAAATAGCCAAGCAGAACCCAAACCAAATCTGATTCCAAATCCATTTATTCGTGATAGTAAGAGAAAGAAAGTGCTATGAGGTAAAAGGAAGAAACCATCACTGTCAGCAGGAGTATCACAGTTGTCTTCATGAAACCAGAAGTATTTGAGCTGGAATTGTGAAGAATAATAAGAATTTGAACACATGTGAAAGGAGTTGGGAATGTGGGGGCAGGTAGTGGGCCTCACTTGCTTAATAAAGGAAAGCATCCCCATATGGATGAGAAGAGCTTGGGTGAGTCATTTATATTTTCTGTAGTAATGACATCACTTGACAAATAGTAACATGTTCTCTGCCTAACATATTTGGTTGTTAGGAGGTCTAACTGAACATTTATATGAAGAGTATTTTTAAGTATATGAAGTGCTTTTAAAGTTGTAATATAATGCAACATGGACATTCTATTTTAAATGAATTTGACTTTTAAGTTTACTCTCAATTTGTTTTCTACATAGATACAATTCATAAATTGTTGGGTTCTGAGGTGAAATTAAAAGCCATTTGATCTACAGTGTAACATTTCATTTTAACTTTCATTGTTTTCCCACGGAGAAAAATGCAATCCGAGTTCTAATTCTGAACTCTAGGAAGGCATCGTTCCTAATCTTGTGTAGCAGTTCCTCAAATGCCTGAATTATCAGGATATTAGAGTTGGGAAGTTTGAACTCTGGATAGAGGCTGTTTCAAGAAATAAGACAGATGAAATTTGGGGAATGATCACCACTTCTAAACTGATATACCCATGAGAATATGTATATTCATGAGAATATGTGTATATATGTATATATATATCCATGAGAAAGTGGACTTCTCTGAATCTTCCAAAGAACACCATACACTCTGGGTCAAATTATCCTCAAATGTTCAGATTGAATAAACAGAGTGTTTCCATGCAGGACAAGAACAGAGGCTGTACCTTCTTTAGTACTTTAAGTTATATGAATTTATTATTTTCAAGTTTGATGTTTATATTCAGTAAATCTTTATTTATTACTTTTGTAGTCTATGGGTAAAATAGAATACTGGTCTCTTGTATCACTCCTTAAAACGACTAGGAGAATTTCTGATATTTTTTGTTACCAACACATCAGAATTATGACTATATTTGCTTTTGAATATCCTGGCTCTTAAGTGACTACCAGGTCTGGGGAGGAAGGACTGGAGAGGTATCAACCCTCAGACAAGAACTTTAGAGAAGAGGATGTTTACGTCCTTAACGAAATTTACCTGTTCTTCCCCACCTGTGCTAGACAGCATGCACGCCCCTTATACAACCCAAATATCTCTGTGAAGAGGATGGTATTTAAATTAACTGCCCTTTCTGGTAGCTGTCAAGATATGTGCTTTTGCAAATAAATCTTAAAAATTCACTGGCTCTAAGCCTAGACTTTTGATGTCAAGAGAAATTTATAGCAGTGTCTCTTCTTGCCAGTCCATTAATGGAATAAATCTCAGCAATGCTGGTCTCTTTTTGGGCTTGCTTTCTGACACAGAAACAGAACATTTGCTTTCTAATTAGTAACAAAAACATTTTGTTGTTTTGTGGTGTTTATTTATTTATCTCCTTTGATTGTAGCCTGGGGCACAGTAGATTTAGGGAGAGATTTAAAGACTTGCCCCTAATGTCTGATAATTTTGGATCATATGAAATTTTATAAAATAGGAAATGACTTATCATTTTTCAGAATGTCGATTATGAACCAAAGGTTATTGATGCAAGTAGATTTAGGTGGGATTTTTTGGTTTGTCATATTATTTTAGGTCATCATGGCCCATATAGTAATAAGTCTCTTGGCTGAAACCAAATGCTTTATTTAACAAAAATATGACCATATTTCAGCAGCTGAAAACAACAAACAAAAAACAAACATACCTGGACTTGCATATAAACTCTTTACACTTATTAAAAAGTAAAACAATAAATGACTGAAATTCTTCAGGTCAGCAAAACTGTTTAACTGGTCACCTCTTTAGGTGGATAGTCCTGATGCTTTTTCCGTTTCTAATAAGAGAAACTGAGTGGGAGAAAATCTAAGACTTGGTGAGAAAGAGTAGAGCTATGCCAAATGTCCAGAGGCTGGATCCTGTGTAGAAAGAAAGTAAGACATTCCTAATGGTGGAGTAGCTGAAAGGTGATCATCCCTTTTTAGTAGGTTGATGTTTTAGCACAAAAGTCTTTTTAGCACAACGGTTCTCAAAAGTGAGGACTGAGCACACATATGTTCACCTCCTCTCCAAAGGTTTCACTTTTTAATAGATTTAAAGTATAGTAGTTCCAGACCATGAAAAGACTACCAGTAGCATAATTTGGGATGCTGAAGAATTCCTTGAAAATAGAAAGAAAATGAGAAAAAGGTAACAGAAACGGAGCCGAGGAAACCATTGCGCAAGTAGCTTCCTAAGGGAACTTCAGTGAACTGGAATTATTAGTTGTGCTAAAGGTCTAATTTCTGTATCTAGTCCTAACTTAAGCTAGGGTTTTGGGGAAGGGGGTTGGTAATGTACCCAGTACAATGTAGATTTCTGAGATTCCCATCTCTACTTTATCTTAAAGTAGTGTAGAGGCTGGGGATGAGCATTTTATCGCCAATATGGTGAACTCCTTGTGGACTCCTGCCCATGGAGTTGTAGACATTTTGGAGAGGTGATTATTTACAGCTCTGGAGTTCCCTTTGGACTCTGGGAGCTCTGGGGCTCTAAGAGACATATTAAAAATCACATAGATTATATCTAAGTTCTAATAGGAGTTTCAGAATCAGTACTATGGAGACAAGTTGTAGAACATTTTTCTGAGCTATGGAAAGATGGAAGTCTTCATATTGTACAGGCCCACTAATGGCCAAAACAAATTAATGAAATGACTGATAGATACATCCTGGTGAAATTTCAGATTCCAAGGATAAGGAGTAAAATCGAAAGACTTCCACAGTGAAAAGCAATATTGTCTATAAAAAGATGAGAAGTCAGGCAGCTAAATTACTCAGTATCAACACAAAAAATAACAAATAGGGGACACTTTCTTTAAATTTCTAGAGATGGTGATAAGGTGAATTCTGTAACTAGGCAAGCTATCAAGAAAGAGTAAAAGAATGCATAAGTCATCATCTCTCTCCCTCTCTCTCTTCCCTCTCCTCCCTCTCCCTCTCTTCCCTCTCCTCCCTCTCCCTCTCCTCCCTCTCCCTCTCCCTCTCCCTCTTCCTCTCTCACATCTATCTATTGGCTGACTGTACCCCAGAAATGAAGAAAACCAGAAAGCCTTTAAATCAGTGTTTTCCAAAATGTGATTGCATAACAGTGGTGGAATGTGAGATGCTACCAGATAGTATACAAATCAAACTCAGAATGTTATGTATCAGTTTATTGTGTATTAAAACTTATAGTGAACACAGTGGGGTCCTCGCTTAACAACATTGATAGGTTCTTGGAACTGTGGAGAAGTGACATAGCAAAAACAATTTTACCATAGGCTAATTGATATAAATAAGAGTTAAGTTTCTGCGGCATCTCATCAACATTATAATGAAAAGATATTGAATGAAATGACCATTACTAGAGGGCCTACTCTTGTGTATCAAACATGATTTATTTGATACTACTTAAGACAGTCCTAAAATAGATGATAATATAAAGTTGTCTTTTGAAAAACTGTAGCTTTTATAGTAAGGTAAAAATGCATATTATTTTAAATTTCTAAATCAAAATTTATTTGATGCTATAATGGCAACCACAAGGAAAACTCAAAGCAAAAGTTAACAAGATTGATTCTTGAGAGTAAGACTTGGTGGTAGAAATAGAAGCTTTTACTTTTAATGTCTTTTAGTAGCTTTTTGTACTATTTTTACCTTGTAAATTTATGTTATAATTAACACAAGTATTTTAAAAAATTCTCATTTATCAAATGATTGGTTAAACAATTATATAATGTGAAGGACTAGATAAAGAATTTAGATCCTTGATTTTTATATCTTCAGCTTTGGCATTCTACTTAGTAAAATGTCAAGAATTTTCAGTTCTAAATAACAATGATGATTTGAAATGCTTTATGCCTGTGATGCAAGTTAGGTCAGTTTTTTAATAACATTTTTTCTTGCCACAGCCATGTGTACTTTAACTGGCACAATTTTTATATGAATCCAATAAAAAGAAATAAAGTGATTCTAAACATAAGGTTTTTAGAAGATAAAAGACGCTGAGGTTTTTTGCTATTCTCTGATAACCCATATGTTATCATTTATAGTATTTAAAATTAGAATACCCTGACTACAACAAAATTAATTTATCTTTAGTTAAAAGAGTTTTTAAATGAATTTTAAGGGATAGAAATATTTGATTGATATTTTAAAAATTTGTATTACTTAAATATGTTTACAAACACTGTATTTGTTTAGCACTCACTTTTTGATGAGGTCCAATTTGTAACATTTTCTTCATGACTTGGATGTTTTCTGTATAAAATAACTATATATCCCTCATGCACTGCATTTAAGTTTAATCATTAGATTCAAAGCCTTTTTATTACTTTTAAATAACTAATGTTTCAGGTGTCTTCCTGCAAATTTATCTTTTACAATACCTACTAAGACTATTTTTATATATTATTCAACTGGTATGATGATCTATAGAGTTTACTAAGAAAAGATGTTCTGCTCTGGAAGCAGATACATTTAATAAAATCATTTATTGGGTCAGTGATGGGTTAACTTGCTTATTGTTTACATCCCTTGAGAAAACACACATATCTGACACTCCCCCCATTCCATATCTTAACTAGCTTAGGAAAAAAAAAAAAAACAACAGGCTCTTACAAACATTTTAAAGGTATTAAAGACAAAGTTGTAAAAATCTATTAGAAGTTTTTAACTATTTTCCTTAAAGTAGTGGCATTATCATATGTATTGATAAGGCATAAAAAGATCGGGGTTGCAGTCCTTGCTCTGCCCCTCACACATGTACACTCTTGCTGATATTCCTATGAATTTACTTAAAAGTAGTTCTAGGTACCTTTGATAATGAAGAAATAACTTCACTACAAACAGTGTTTCTTGATTTTTTCTTCAGTAAGAAAGGAGATTGGTTTGTAGTCACAAGAAGAAGAGATCATAATTTGAACACTATGCATTTCAGATTGTGCACTAGGAACTTTATATGCATTTTGTCATTTAATGCTCATTTAATAAGGTAGTATCCATATTTTAGAGACAAGTTAGAGACTAAGAAAATTAGAATTCATACCTAAAGCAATTTGGAATCTGTAGTGTTTCCTTATAAATTAATCATTAGATGATCCTTTGGAAAAGTGGAGAGAATATGGTATTTTACACTTGGAAAATGTAGATATGATCTCCTAGCTCAGCTACTTACTTAATTTGTGATTTTGTTGGGTCATTTTTTTCTGAGTATGTAGTTTCCTTATGATATGAGAGTAAATAAAAATCACATTTAGCTATATGAGTGGAAGTGCTTTGAAATTGAAATGAATAAATATAACATTATTATTATTATTTATCTTTATAATTCTAATAGACAAGTTGGGATAGTGCCATCGTTGTTACCTGCATCTGTAGATGAGAAAACTGACGTTAAGAATTTAAGTAACTTGCAAGGTCAGAGAATTACTTCCCAATAAATCCCACTAAAGAAGCTGGACTTGCTGACCCCAAATTTAGCATCTTTTTAATAGGAGACTACACAGTCTCTAAATGGACCATTGTCTAAATTTCTAGATTACAGAAAGAGAGAGGAGGGAGGGAGAGAGAGAGAGAGAGAGACAGAGAGACAGCGCGCGAGCGTGCGTGTGTGCGTGTGTGTGTGTATGTGTGTGTGTCACGCGAGCGTGCGTGTGTGCGTGCGTGTGTGTGTGTGTGTGTGTGTGTGTAAATTTTACATAGTTTTAAAGTTAAAAAGAAATTAACCTTCTTGGCAGGAGTTTATTTTTGATTAAGTGTCAAGGTCCAAGAATACTGATTTTATGCCTTTCTATTCATTATTGCTCAAACCAGAGTTTTACATTGCTGAGTTCTTTTTTATTCTTCAAGAAAGCTGTATATTCCTACTGAACCAAGCACTCGTAGATTTGAAAAAACAGATGACAAAGTTAATTGCTATGACTGTTCACTGTCAAGAATAGAACTGAGGATCTAGAAGGAAAGTCAATAATTTAGCAAATGAAGGTGGAATCTTATTTGTAAAATAGAATGAAGTTCATATAGATGAAATCTGATCTCACCTGAATATGAAACTATAATAAACAACCTTTCCTATTCTTTTTCTCTGTGATCAAAAATACATATTTTTTAATCAATTGCAAAATAATTGATAGAAATCTGACATTTCTATCATTTGTTCAATATAGTCAGAATTTTCAGTAAAATTCATAAAAACTCTTAGCAGACTTCTACTTATGGAAGACAATTTTAAAAAGTGAATGGCAGGCTTCATTATATTAACCTGTGCTTGGAAATTCTGTAATAGCATTCATTGAGAAAAATTTTAATGTGCAGATCTATGTTTTTTTACCTTAACAAAGGAAGGATTAAAAATACATTCAGAAGGAAATAAGTGATAATTAAAAATGTAGGTAGAATCTCTGAAAAAATCTGAAAATAATGTAAAGCTGATTACGTGTAATTTTAAAATCACATTTTTCTTAAATATATTCTTAAAAATACATGTATGCAACTATATAAAATATGAATAAACTACAGGTTTTAAAGGGCTTCCATTCACAAAAAGCTAAAAGAGGCTGGAACCTCATGAAACTTTATCTTTTTACACAGCTTTAATATACTTTTAACGTTTCATATATTTTTTAAGAGAAGTATTTCTTTCCAAATCAACATACAAGTGATTGTCTTAATTTCAGTGAGCATTTAATTGAAGATATACATAATATAGACATAGAATACAGCAGATGTAATGAATTTACAAAGTTTATGAGACCTTTGCCTCTTTTCACTAATGTAATTTATTTTTCATTTTTAAATGAAATAATAGGACAATTCAATAAGCTATTCAAATGATTGAACAAACTAATTGGAAATATTGGATCATAGGCTACAAAATGTATGATAGCTCAAGGCATGTGTTAACTGAGGTATAAAAGTTTGAACTTGCCATATGAGAGGCTGTTCTGAAGTATTAATGTATAATGTATGTAAGTTCAGCTTACTGATTTGGGATCCTCTTCGCTTCATGTAACTGTAATAGAGTGTGAATATATTTTTGTGTTCATGTGCTATAATTTGTAAATTGTGCTTTGGTAAAAGTCTTGGTTTTCTTGTTTTGAACTGTACTAACAAACATATTAAAATATACTTTTATTATTTGATCCTATATTGTGAGTTTTTACAAATTGTTATTGCTAGCATTTAGTGAACATTATTATGCTTTATGAAGGGAAAATGGCATGTTTAGTGTATGTTTCACAAAGTTTGTTAATGTTGCTGAATTATGCAGCAGAAATTAATAATGCACACAGTTTTAAGGAGGAAATATCCATCCAACGTGGATGAATTGTTTTAAATAAAAGTGTTTCACCAAGTTGCTGCACATGTCGTCACAGTTCTGAGGAATGCTAGTGTCTAGTTTTTAACCAAAATAAATTGTACATTAATATGCATAGCTAAAGATGTCAACTGCAGTGAGCCATCTGTAGCCAAACTGCTGTTAGCGAGTAACTGCCTTTGTGGCAGAGGACATGTGGTTTGGGTAATCCTTGAATAGCAGAAAGCATGATCACATATCAAACTTTAGCCTGGTTTCTTTAAATATTATACATTCTATTATTATGTAGTACATATTAGATAACTATATTTCTGTGGTATTTGAAGTAATATAATATGACATAATAATACTAATAATGCACTCAACAAATATTTGAAGAGAATATGATGAAAAATAGGAAAAAAGTTTAGAATAATTTATCATTAAATAATATCTAAAATTTACTTGGTATCCAATACAGAGATAAAAGTAATCATGAGAAGTGGTCATTCCTTTTTAGGGTCTGTGTGAGGAGAGGAGAGGAGAATAGAGGAAATAATTGTAAAACAAATTTT
This sequence comes from Pteropus alecto, assembly GCF_000325575.1. Classification (NCBI taxonomy): domain Eukaryota; kingdom Metazoa; phylum Chordata; class Mammalia; order Chiroptera; family Pteropodidae; genus Pteropus; species Pteropus alecto. Next base: position 6,685,494 of record NW_006494610.1, read on the forward strand.
AAATACTATCTATTTGAGTCCAAATGCTGTGGTTCAAACTGTTGTAGTAATAGTTGAGAAGGGAAGACCTTGATTGATGATGGACTATAAAGTGGCAAAGGAGGAAATTCAATGTGGACCATAAAAGATAGATAGCATTTAGATAAATGGAACAGAAGTACAAATTGGACTATGAATCATGACCCATGTAAGAGAGAATGAGATTACTGTTTTAATACAGTAAATGATATACATTTAGATATGGTTTAGAAAAGTCTAGTTGTGTTGCATCAAGAAGAACTCAACAGGTTTTATTGTAAAGGACAGGATGAAAGCATATTGAAGTTATACAACAGCTAACATGAATTGTATGAACAATAGCAAATATAAATTCCATATTGTTTGTTTTTGTGATGTTCCAGTATTCTAAGTACTATGCTATGTTGTTGAGCAGAAATTCAATTATAAATCTTATGCAAATTTTGTGTTTAAAATTTCCAGTTTGGAGCACATCGAAGGGTAGATGTTAATCAATATAGCTTCTGGCCTTTTTTTTTTTAGAGGTTTCCATTCTGTTTTGAAGCTAAATAGATTAATAATAGTTCTGAGCAGAAATATGCTTTAATTCTGGAACCTCAACATTGCTAACTCACCTCATTACTTAAATGTATTGAGTTATCTTGAATTGTTATTGAAGACGCTCTTAAAAATCAGAATATAATTTTAAAAAATCAATAGTTTTGATAATTTTTTAAAAGTAGAATCATTAATTGAAACTCTAAATGTGAAGTTCACTGTGAAACTTTCATATGGCACCTCTTGAAACACCTAAATAAGAAATTTATGATTATCCAGAAAAGGCTTTACCCAGTGAAGTTGTAGTACTATATTTCATAGCTCTGAGACATAACAAAAGACAATCCAGGTGATTGGATTAATCAGGGAGGTGTATTATAGTAATTAAATGCAAGTCTACATTAGACTACACAGTGACCTCAGAAGGAGCAAAAATCCTGGCTGCTCTTACCCCCATTTATGTGGCATATTAAATCAAAAGACTGAATGAATAATTTATGCCATTCTTTTTTTCCTTTCTAATTGAATTAGAGTAGCTCATTAAACAATTGTGTCTCCAGACCTTGATTCCATTTACGTACTTTTTATAGTAAGGCTATATAGGTGAGGAAAGCAAAAGGTAACTATTTTTCCTTATTTGTTATATGAAATCTAAAATTTAAGAATAGTTGAGGTATAGCATATTTATCTAATACGATTAGAGTTTTTTTCTTTTCATTTTAACAGTTGCATATTGAAGGTAAGAGTACTTCCAGTTCACACTGATACAGTTGTAAACTTCCCTGGTATTGTTTCTTATATTTCTCTCATGATTTCTCAAATGGATATGGGTGGTGAGAGTGTAATCTAATTAGATCTAATTTGAATGTAATGTTAGGGAGTTGGTGCTATTTGTGATAGGAGATCTGGGAAGTTGTTTACAAAATATTGGTGGAAGGCTGCTTCTGTGAAATAGGCTTGGCCTCAGGTGGCATCTGATTTCTGTGGCAGAAGAAGTGATAAGGGCTAAAATCTTCTGAGAGCCTCATTTATGGCTACAGTGTAGTAAAGATCCAACTATGCAGAACTAGGGGAACTGACTGTGTTATAGACATGGGTACCAAATGGAACTGGCAGCAAGTGTCTAAGGCAATTATGGTAGTAAATTCAGGTTCACCTCTGCTCAGAGTTAGAGATACATATTTAATTTTGGAAGAGAAACAAGCCCGTAATTGTCTCCAGGCAGGGAAAATGTGTATGGTTAGCAGGTGTGGGTAATTAAGGAGGGACTTTCAGTTCGAATCAAAATGGGACAGATTGTCCATGGCTGGAGGTATAGAGTAGGTTCTGGAGAGAATGGCGTATAACCAGAAAATGAAGGCAGAAGCCTGTCATTAGACTGGGTAAACAGTGAAAGTTAGCAGAGTAAACACAGAAGTGCTGTAGCTTGAAGAGCACAAATATTTTCAATTAATGTATTTAATTTAGACCAGCTCCAAAAAATGTTTGTGAACGTCTGTAATGTTCAAGGGTCAGTTAGACCCTGGGGGTCAATAGAAAGACTGCTACCAGGAAGTCTGTACCATTAGTTCCTTACAGCCTTTCTGGAGATATAGATCTGGAAATAGCATTTTATAAGTGCTTGCATAAGAACACTAACAAAATTATATATTTTGAATTTCTTGCAACAATTAACTTTATCTTACTGTTATTGGAGAGACATTGAGGTTTGAGGGGAAGTAGTTAGAGACAATCCCTTCTGTGGCTGTTTGTTTTAAACAGTTTCTATTTGGTAGAGTTATAAAGTATTTGAAAAATGAAAAGGGCCAAGCGAGGGAAAATGGCTTTGAAAATGTCAAAGAATGAATGGGAAATTAATTACCTTTTACAAGCAGCGTAGACATACTGAATAAAGTAAAAATGTGTGAATGAAGTAAATATATGACAGGAATCCTAACTCAAATGACTGAGAGGGCAAAGGTGCTATTACTACTCGTTACTCTCCCTAAGTGCATTGTGAAAGAAAAGTAGAAGGTGGCTCATGATGTTAATGCTGGAGCAGGTTGTAGCCTTTTTCATTTTCTCATTGTGTAGGAGGTTTTGTTCTTTTTTTTTTTTTTTCAATTGAATCAGGGAATTTGAAATGCTGCTGTTTTCAGTACTAGATTTTTAAATGCTGAGATAAAAATCATTTCTATTTTCAGCAGATTTGGCCAGTAGAATTAAATAAAAAGAAGGCTCTTCCTAAAAGAAAGCCTAAGAGGATAAAAAGCTTTTCATATCGTGATAACTATAGATAATAGTTTTAACCTGTATTCTAGTAGTGAGGAGGAATATTGGGTGATCAAATGTCTTTTATGTGTTGTTTATCACATATGGAAATGTGGTCATTAAAAAGACAAAAGATGAGACCATAGAGTCTGCTTAAAAAAAAAAATGTATTAAGATAAGAGCAGAATTCTCTCCTTGTGAAGAGGCGGAGGCTTGTGTTTTCTACCTGTCTTTTCATAACACTCGTCTGTCTGTGTGCAGACATAGTCATGTACATTTACAAACTATAAGGAAACATTGATTTTGGAATATGAACAGTGTCTTCCAGTGTTGATGTAAATTATACATTAGATATGCCATGGTATTGTTCTAATTTTGCAGTGGCCCAAAGATGGAATGAGAGCCTACTGGCTAGCTATGCATGAAGCTCCAATGTTTACATTACAAAAAGACTTAAAATTTTACTGCTGAAACTAAATGCATCCAAAAAAAAAAACAAACAAACAAAAAACAGGAAGAAAGGGAAGAAGAAATCATGACAAAATTGTCATTAGATACTTATTATATATCTATAATAACCTTGAAATTATGCTATGTGTTAACTTGTTTCTTATCTGACTCTTCTACTATAATGTAGTCTCCATGAGGACAGAGATATTTGTCTTTTATTCAGTAATATGTGCAAAGTAGAAATTGCTCAATAAATATTTGAATAAAGAAATGAATAGGTGAATATATTTTGTATCTACTATGGCTATGACACTTGTCAAAAAGAATAAGCAATTTAACTGTAATGAAATCCACTAACCCTAGGAGTTTGTAATCTAAAGTAGTTAATGTGGATGAAGATCTCATAATATTTTATAGGAAAAAAAATTAATGATAGAGTATAGGTAAAGAATTATGCTTTTATTATATTTTCTTTTATCTTGTTTGGCTGGATGATTATGAGGTGGTGTGGTATCATTTAAAGCTATGGAAGAAAACAAGAAGAATAAATAGTAAAATGGTAGAATTGACAATGACTGTAGGGGAGATGGTTGAGTGGGTAGATGCATATTTATAAAGGAATTTCCTTCCATCAAGAAGGGGATAAAATGGACTAAAAGTGTCCTTACTCCCTAGCTTACCTTTAGTCACGGTACTTGCATAAATAGCAATTGCTTGATTATTTTGGAGGATTCACACATTTATATGTATATATGTTGTTTCTTTTATGAAAGCTTCAAACATACATAAAGGTAAAGATAAAAATATAACAAACACATAGGTACTCAATACCCTTATTGAAAACAAATGTAATAAATACTCAAATACCTCCTACCCATATTTAACAAATATTTTAATTTTACTTTTTGATTAAGATTTTTAAACAGAAATTTAAAATGTCAGAGTTGAAAATTTCTTTTAACCTTCTCCAAACAAAAGTTTGCTTTCCATGAGACTGCAAAATAAGCCTTGTTATTACTGGTACACAAGTTTAAATAATTTCAGTGTGCTTTTTATTATTATTTAAAACCATTTTAATGATTAAGAAAAAGATTCAGTAAATTTTTTTATTAAAAAAGTTAACTGTTTAAACTGTCGAATGAAATTTTTACAAATTTAGGGATGATTATTTCAATTTATTTACAAAAGGAAATTGCGAATAGAGTGTGTCGTTTGCTAGCCTAACACTTTTTTGCTGTGGAAAAAACTTTTCTGTTTCTTATGCTCTGTATATTTACTTATTCACCACATATAATTCTATACAAAGAACTTCAGTGCTAAACTGGTAACATTAATTACTTTGGGTGGAGAAGACTGGATCATGTAGAATTTGCCATTCTAAATTACTTTGGTAATATTTCAAATTTTGTAAAATGTGCATATGTTATTTTGGAATTTAAAAAGGTAAATATTAAACATGAGTACTTTTAAATTATCTTCTAAGGTATCATACAGACTTCAACATATCCTTTCACAATGGGTGTGATATGAAACGAACAAATGCACTGTACCTATGCATGTATAGATATGTATATCTCATATATATATGTATATCATCATATACATATATGTATATATATATCACCAGTCAAATAAGTATATTGCTGACTTATATTGCTCTTTCCAGGATATTCATAAAAATGATAAGGAAAAATACTTTCTCTGCTAGATCATGCTATTTGTGATAATTTGAGGGGATGCCATTATTTTTTCTATATTTTCTTAACAGAGAATGCTCTCTTTTTAACCCAGTATGGTTAACAGTTTTTCTTTTCACATATTTGATTATGTCGCCTTGGAGAGAGAAGTAATGCTTTGCTAATTTAAGAAATTAGCAATGTGTTAATAATTTGACAAGCCTACACTGGGTTGTATAACTAAAAACTGTTTATGAGCCATCAACAGAGAATATACCTAACATAACTGATTTATGGAATCTAATACATGACTCATGTTTTTATTTATAATACCCAGTTTTCTACTTCTGGGAGTAACCAAACTTCCAGTAAATTAAAGGCAAAGAATAACAAAATTAACTTTAGAAGAAAAGTACAATTCTATGTTGATTTTTACCTTTTATTTTCCTTAAAATGTACAGTGCTTGTGTCTGAGATTCATTAGTTATATGTTAATTAATTAACATTTTAATATTTTAACACATTAAAATGATTTGATTTATATTATCTTTTGCATGATGAGAGGCATCATTTCAGATAGTATTATGCATTTTTAAAGTGTTTTTGTCTTTCTGTATTGTCGTTATCTCAGTAACCATTGTTCTATATTATTTCTAGATAAAAGAGTGGCTCTGTTTAAACTGTCAGATGCAAAGAGCTCTAGGAGGTGATCTGGCTCCAATTCCATCATCACCCCAGCCCACACCGAAGACTGCCGCAGTTATTCCTACATCAACAGTGAGCAAACCATCCCCACAGTTGGAGCAGATTTCTCTAAAGAAAGATACTGCATCCAAACAGGATATCTCAAAGGCACCTGAGTCCAAAAAGCCCCCACCACTAGTGAAACAACCAACTCTTCATGGTTCTCCCACTGTCACAGCCAAGCAGCCTTCTGTGGCAGAGTCCTCATCGAAGCCAGCCCCTTTCAAAGAGCCTTCTGTCCCATCTGAGCAGGCCAACGTCCCCATCGCTGATGATAAACCAAAGCAGCCCAAGACAGTAAAGCCAGCCGCAGACATTGTGTCTTTATCATCAACGGCAACAAAACCTGATATTCCAAGCTCCAAAGTTCAGTCACAGGATCAAGAGAAAACAATCCCACCTCTAAAAATAGACTCTGCCAAACTCTCACAAAGTTTTCCACCAACAGGAGGAAAAGTCACCCCAATGGACTCTGAAGTCATACCTCGACCTGCATCAGATTCGAAAATTATTTCACATCCTGGGCCTAGTATGGAGAGCAAAGGTCAAAAACAAGCTGATCCAGTTCAAAAGAGGGAAGAACTCAAGAAAGCACAAACTAAAATGAGTCCTAAGCCAGATGCCAAGCCAATGCCAAAAGGGACACCGACACCTCCGGGCCCTCGACCTACCACCGGCCAAACTGTGTCCCCATCTCGACAGCCGTCGAAGCCTCAGGAGCAGTCGAGACGTTTCAGTCTGAATCTGGGAAGTATTACTGATGCCCCCAAATCACAGCCCACAACTCCTCAAGAAACTGTGACTGGGAAACTCTTTGGTTTTGGAGCATCGATCTTCAGCCAGGCATCTAATCTAATTTCCACAGCAGGCCAGCCTGGATCTCATTCACAGAGTGGGCCAGGGGCCCCAACCAAACAAGTCCCTCCTCCTTCACAGACGCCTACTTCTCAGGGGACACCCAAGTCTACAGGTCAGGTACCACCAGCACCTGCAAAGGTTATACCTGTGAAAAAGGAAACAAAAACTCCAGTAGCTGAAAAAGTAGAGCCCAAAGCTGAGCAAGTTCCAACAGTGAAAAGAACAGAAACAGAAAAGAAGCCTCTTCCTATTAAGGAGAGCACACCTTCAACAGCTGAGACTCAAAAGGCTGCCCTTCCTCCCAAACTGGAGAAAAAACTCAAACCAGAACCCACCTGTCCTCTCTGCAAAACTGAACTCAACACAGATTCTAAGGATCCTCCTAACTTCAACACTTGCACGGAATGCAAAAATCAAGTATGTAATCTCTGTGGATTTAACCCTACACCACATTTGACTGAGGTAAGCAATATATATATTACACATGGATATGAGTTTATTTTGATTCTGAAATATTTTGGTAGCCAAATTTCTGAGCAAAAAATACATTTCTAGTAAAGAAATCAAATTAATGTTGACATCTTAGAAGTTTCAATTACATATTATAGGCTTTCTTATTAATTTATATAGTTTATACTTTTCTGGGTTAATGTATCAGAAGTAAGAATATGAAGTAAGCTGACAACTTAAAATAACAATTATCTCAATCCTTTATGAATTAATCACCTATAACTTTGGAGGGCTATCTGGTTTTCTCTTATAGCCATCAAAGGAATTGTAATTTACTATTTCCAATATCTCTAATCCAGTCTGTCTAATACACAAAAAAATATTTGATTGGTTACAGATCCATAAACAACATGAGATCTGTTATTTTACAAAAATTGTTAAGAACTTTGTGAAGGGAATAACATTGTCTACTAGAAAATATTGGTTCAAATATCTTCTGTCTGGACTTTTTGTAGTTCTGTATAGCTATTATCTGTCATAAATATAAGAGCACTTTATTAAGAACTATGGAAAGACAAAACTATATGGATTTCACTGACTGATACCAAGGAATTTTTTATGGAATGACGAGAATATTCTTTTCACAAAGTAAATGACCAAAAAGCAAGTAGTAAATTTCTACCCAATATTGTTATGAAGTAATGAAACTATGAGCCTTAGTAATATATTAGGGCTGTAAAATTTTGGATCTTGGAAGATTGATGGGTTAAATGATTTTTGCTATCTTAGATAAATAATAATGTTTTAATAAATATTTTGTGATTGAATTATAAATAATTGTTCATTGTTTTTACATAAATTAAAAAAAACGATTACCTTGATTTTGTAATTCATTGGAATGGAAAAGTTGAAGAGATTTTTAGCAACTATACAAAAGACGCTTTAAAGATTTTTGGTGTTGTTTTTGAGTAAAAACTTTAAAGAATAAACCATACAATACTTTTATTTTTTAAAGATATTAGGTTGCTTTGATATCATAATACCATATCAAAGTATTATTCCCACAGAATTAAGCAGAATTTTATTCTCTTTAACTGTGATGAATAATGTTAACTGTAACCCATTTTAAAAGTAGATAAAATTTAGTTTCTTTCAGTGTGTCATGTGTGGTGAAAACTATTTAATTACAGTAATAATTTTAGAAGAGTTCTTTTTGTTTATGTATTCATGAAGAGGGAAATTTTGGTTTTCCCAGTAAACAGGTCCTTGAATAATATCATTTTGTTCAAGGTCATTTCATTATAATGTTGAAGAGAATAAAAAAAAATCTACTCTGGCCAGGGCCACTGTCTGTGTGGAGTTTCCATGTTTTCTGTTTGTCTGCGTGGGTTTTCTTCAAGGACTCTAGTTTCTTCCCATGTTCCAAAGATGTGCATGTGAGGTCAACTAGTTTGTATAAGTTGTCCCAGTCTCAGTGAGTGTTGGTGGTTGTGAGTGGCCCTGCCATGGAAGGCCATCCTGTCCAGGGTAGATTTCCATCTGCTGCCCTGAGTTTTTGGGCAAAGCTCCGGCCACGTGTGACCCTGAACTAAAATAAGAGTGTTGGAAAATAATTATTTTATTTGTTTTTATTAGTCTTTTGTTAATGTATGTATAGCTCACATTTACGTCAGTGTTTAATATTAAAAGTATTTTAGGTCTTTATTTAGAAGTTTGGTGATGTTTTTGTGACCAGAAATATGCTGTAGGATCATAACTCTTGTTTATATCAATTAGCCTATGGTAAATGGGTTTCCTTATATGTTGTTTTGCTTAAAGTCGCAGTTTCCAAGAAGCTAGAGATGACATTGATCACTTACTGTACAATTGTATTAATTTCATAGATTAAAAAAAATTGTTCCATTTAACGAGGAGTCTTATGATATCAAAACCATTTAGTTAATTTAGTCATAAAACAAATTACACCATAAAAGCTAAACTAAATGTCTACATTTAAAGTATATTTCAAGTGCACTAAAGAGTGTATTGAAAAGAGAGAACTGTAACTTATATGTATGTGTGTATACATATGTAAATGTATACATTTGGACCATAGTGATTATTAGAATGTTGTCAGTATTTGGAGGTATGAAATGAGAGCCCTGGCTGAAGGGACAATTAAACCTTTCACAAAAATCTTTAATTTTATGTGTGTTGGTCAATTATATTTTGGAGGTAGTAATTTGGAAAGGAGATTTCTTGCATAAAGCAGGGAATTTTCTAGAGTATGTGTGGAATTTCAGTAGTTTGAAAATATAAATGGTTTCAAGGTTTTAAGTGGTTGAGGTGACGTCTGATTTTAAATATGATCAGTAAGATTTAGACAGTGTGTCATTCTTCAGATTATTTTGCTCTGCGATAATTTCTTTGAATTTGGAAGTTCATATTTTAGAGGAGAAAAAAAAATTGATATAATAAAGGCAGTGGATTAGTGTTCCTGGCTCAATTTGACTGCTAATCCACAAGAAGTTTTCAGTCAGTATAAGGGCTTAATGCCTTCTGTTCTCTAGGGTAAAGTACATTAGCTGACCTAGCAACAATGAAGATTAGTTGAGTTAATCCATGTTCAAATAGTTTTTATTATTATTACCTAAGAGACTTTAGAGGACTGGAAGAAGGGGTTTGTTGAAGAGAAAGGCACATTGTGCTTACATGTGTGTGTGTGTGCGCGCATGCGCGTGCGTGCGCACACACACTCACATGCACATGCATGTATATATATATACATTCCCAAGAATTTGTAAATATGATATATGGGCTTAACTCATGGTGCTATCCCAGTGTCCATACTACTAATCTCTCTAAATTGTGAATGCTTAGGAAAGCATCTCCTCCTTATCCCTTGGTTTATTTCTATGATTTCTTCATTCTACTTGTGATATTTTTCTTGTGATCTAATATTTTCTGTTGGCTGGCACTGTACTTTCATTGTAGTTTTAGAAAGCACGTTCTGAAAATACTCGGACTTTATGCCTGCAGTGTAAGATATGGTATTCCTCAAGAAAGGATTCAACTATTTTCCAACTATTTTTTCTAACTCTATTATAAGCCTCTGCTTCTACAGTGCTAAATCACTGTGAGGCAGGACTTCTTTTTCTACTGGTACCAGTCTGCCCTCACATTTTGCTGTTTTGTTCCTCTGGTGGTGAGAAGAGCTGGTCCTAGTTTGTCATAGGATAGGGAGCTATCAACAGTATTCCTCTTCCCCCTCCCCCTGCTATCAATCAAACACACCTGTCTCTAAGGTTGTTTCCTGTATTTCATGCTCAACATCCTCCTTAACACCTGAGGAGTGCCAAGGGCTGCATGCTGGGCCCTGCAGGGGAGGGGCGGGGGTAGCCAAGCTTCAACCTAAGCCTTATGGTTTAACTGTTTGATGCCCAATTTGTATAAATGGTGTTATAATCCGTTAACTTCTGCTAGCAAAGAACAACTCTTTTAGGCTTTAATTTCTGCCAACTCAGGGAATATCTTACCTTGAAAAGAGTTTTAAAAGTGGCAGTTAGGCTTTCTGAAAAAGCTAGTCTTACAGAATCTGGAAGCATGCTGAAAAAAATAGTTTAAATTGTAATTAACTTACCCAGAGAATTTTAATCATTCTAGTTCAGTTCAAATGCAAAAAGAGCCAAATCATAGTGGATATTTATTTTATTGTTTGTACTATCTTCTTCAAAAGTAACTCTTTACTATGAAAATAAGACTTGAAAATGTTTCCTCATGTTTCAGGAAGTCTTAGAGTCATACTTTTGCTTCCTGAGTAAGATAATTATCCATGGACTAAAAGATGTAGGAATAACTAGCATATACTTGTCACTAGGCAACAAATAGGCCTTTTGAGCCAATTAAGTCACAGTGGTATAACTGAGATCCCTTCAGATCTTTACTCTCTGGCCAGGGTGGTTTCTGCATTCTCTATCCGATCCTTAAGGAAGGCCTAGTGGGGATGTGCTGCATTTCCTGGTTTGTAAACACATAATATATTGCCTTTACTTTAAAGGTCATTACTTAAGACTTTAAAAATCATATATCTGTTACTAAAAGCATTTATATACATGCATATATGAGAAATTAAAGACTGAAAGGATGGTCAAAAATCAATAAGGAAAAAAGAATAGCAATAATATGTTTCAAAATAATTACATATGATGCAGATTTACATTCTGAATAAAACTCTTGCATACATGGCAAAGAGGGACACCTGATGGCAATTTTTCACTGACATAAATTTAATAAATTTATCTGTAGAAACATAATTTTTATTAATTTTTAGGAGAAATTTGACATTAGTTTTTTATTGTGATAGTTGAAAAAGTCCAAACATGGATTTAAAATAGAAATATTTTGTTTCAACAAATTTGAACAAAAAGTAATTTGTTCATTAGTCTTTTTAAATGCATTTTTAGATAGTTAATATTCTACTCTGTGTGATAGTGCTATATTTCCAATATTAACATGCAATTATACACCATTTTCCCATGTGATTAAACACTTCTTAAATACTATTTAACATGATTAAATATTACTCAATTCTATGGATTTCATATACATTGTCTATCTATTAGAGATTTAGGTCATTTTCAGTTTTTAATTTTTAAATAAGATGAACATTTTTGAATATAAATATTTGTATATTTAACTGTTTCTCAAAGAAAGTTTACTAGTAATAGGGTTGCTAATTAAGGGATAAGGACCTTGAAGTATCAAGTTCTCTTTGGAGATGTGATAGCAGTTGACTTTGCCACTATTAGTGTATGTGATTGCTTTTGTATCGTAGCTTCTCCAAACTTGAAAATTGTCATTTAAAATGACATTTATTAATTTAGAATCCTAAAAGTGCTATAATATTATTTCTTTGATTTATATTTCTTTGATTACCAGAAATTTTATTTGAATATTAAATGTAAATAGATGATTCTAATTAAGATTCAGACAAAACATTGTAAAGGCATTATGGGGTAAGGTAAACTGCTATCAATCATAATGTTATTATTTTTTTTTCATGGTGCTAGATTTGACTTGGCCTATGTGCAAAGCATTGTGCCACAAATTTTATTTATAACTGCCCTGAAGGGTAGGTTTTACAGCTATTTTAGAGATCAGGAGGATGAATATCAGAGAGGTAAAGCCACAGAGGTATAATCAGATGCTGAGCCAGTGTGCTCTTCTGTACTATTCAAATAACCTGAGTATTCTGGTAGCAACTGACTGAAAAACATGACAATTCTGTACTGTTCAAATAACCTGAGAACGGAGTAACAAATGCCATTTGTTCTGTGCTCTCTTACCTATAAGTAGTGTCAGGTGGTAATTACTATAACTTTAATACCAACAAATTTGCTAATATGTACATCAAAGCCAGGTAACATCTGGGGCCCACAGAATAATGATAGCTGTGTTACACTGTTGAATGTAGAAGAATGGGCAGATTGAGAGGTTCAGAAGCATAGAGGCCAGCATCATTGTTCCAGTTTTCTTTCTAGATAAGTCGGCATTTCTTTCTTATTGGTCAGCATTTATAGGTGAGAGCATATGGCAGAAGGATGAAATGATGTCCCTGCCTTCATCTGTAATGAGCGTGAGACATAAAACATGCATGCTCCAGCTGCCAGACATACTATTATATTCCTGCCAATGCATGCAATAACTTTACTTCAAGAAAATGATGAACATCTAAGTGTTCTATTGGTGGTAGTGGTGGTTGTTAATCTTTGCGTCTACTAATATTTTTGTATAGCCTCATTTGTTACAGTCCTAGGAGTGGAATTGTTTTACCATAGGTTGTGTATGTCTTAAACTGGTTCTCCGCAGCAGTTGTATCCATTTGTATTCTGATGAACTATATACCCGCTACTGTTTTCTCTAGAGCTGCATTGTCTAGATAGGCACGGAACAAATGTAGTTTAATTAGTACTGTGGCTAGCTCAAATTAAGATTACTTTAAGTGCAAAAAAAAATTGGATTTCAAAACCTAGTATGAAAAAATGTACAATATCTCACTAATAATTTTATGTTGATTACTGTTGTGTAAGGCTTTTCTTCCATAAGTATTGTGTTACTACTGCCTTTTTATCGAGTGACTTTGTAGTTGCGTATGCACGCACTGCAGTTGGCTGCCGGATAATATATATTTCTTTCTCTCTATACAAGCAAAACTCAAATATTCTTGTATTTGTTGCACTCTGATGATCTTTTCCAGAGCTCAGTTTCCTCATGTTATGCAAAATAGCTGTTTCTTTTTACGTGCTCTCCTGAGCAGATAGCACTCAGGGCTTGCATCATCAAGAGGTATGCTATTGATGCCTGGCCTGGCCCAAGGAGCAATGTTCTCATGTTTTGTGAATCATCAGTAAGAAATACCTATACTACTTACTGGCATATTGTGGCCATACCGATCTTAGGTCAGGATATCTTCTTTTCACTACTGAAACTTCTGGTTCCAAATGTTTCCTCTTATTTATTATTTCTTTTCAGAACTCTTGGGTCTGTTTAGGTTCTGCCTGTGGCTTTATTTGAAAGTCATGTTTTTCGGTCAGTTGCTACCAGAATATTCAGCCGTACAGAATATTAGAACTTGAATATGTCATCTGTTCCACCATTTTCTTTCCTTCACTTTTTTTTTTTTTGGTCTAGTTTTAATATTTAAAGTTGTTAAATATCTATGAAGTTTAGCAAAAGAGTCTAGTAATAGGGTATTGTCCAGCCCAGGATTTTACTTTACTGTACTTATAAGCTAATAAATTAACTTTGTACTGTTTTGTAGATGGCGATAGTAGACGCGAGATTTCTGGTTTATAGACAAAGAACTTTATTACTCACACCAGAGCAGGCAGCAAGATTATACGTATATTTGCATCAGTTCCCCTTGCCTTCTACTCTCATGGGGGTCATGTGATACAGGCATAGATTGATGATGCACACACAGTAAGTTTGAGTCACAGGTGAGGAACACTAAGCTTGTGGAATCCACTTCTTTATTTTTTTCTCTCATTTTTTTAATTTAAATTTATTGGGGTGAAATTGGTTAATAAAATGAAATGGGTTTCAAGTGTACAATATAGTAATATGTCATTTGTATACTGCATTATGTGTTCACCACCCAAGTTAAATTTCCATCACCATATATTGGACTCCCTTTACTCTTATCTATCTTCCCCCTTCCCCCTCTTTCTCTCTGGTAACTACTAAACTGTTGTCTGTGTCCATGAGTCTCTGTTTGTCTTGTTCATTTGTTGCTTTCAGTTTTTTATCCCACGGAAATTATATGGGTCTCAACTTTTTCTGTCTGATTTATTTTGCTTAGCATGATAATCTCAAGGTCTATCTATGTTGTTGCAAAAGGCAATGTTTCATCTTTTCTTATGGCTGAGTAATATTCCATTGTACATATGTACCACATCTTCTTTATCCAATCACATATTGAAGTGCACTTTGGTCGTTTCCATGTTTTGACTATTGCGAATAATGCTGTTATGAACATCAGGATGGATATATCTTTACGGATAAATGCATTCAGATTTTTTGGGTAGATGCCCAGAAGTAGGATTGCTGGGTTATATGGTAATTCCATTCTTAATTTTTTGAGGAACCTCCATACTGTTTTTCATAGTGACTGTACCAATTTGCAGTCCTACCAGCAGTGTATGAGGGTTCCTTTTCCCCACAACCTTTCCAACTTGTTATTACTTGTCCAGTTGATGATTGCCATTCTAACAGGTGTGAGGTAGTATCTCATTGTGGTTTTGATTTGCATTTCTCTAATGCTAGTGAAGTTGAACATCTTTTTATATCTGTTGGCCATTTGTATGTCTTCTTGGGAGAAGTGTTTGTTCAGGTCCTCTGCCTTTTTTAAAATTGGATTTTTTGAGGGGAGGGGTTGTATGAGTTCTTTGTATATTTTGGATATTGACCCCTTATAGAGGCATTGTTTGCAAATATCTTCTCTCATTAAGTTGGTAGCCTCTTTGTCTTGTTGATGGTTTCTTTTGCTGTGCAGAGGCTTTTTAGTTTGATATAGTCCCATTCATTTATTTTTACTTTTACTTCTCTTGCCTTTAAGATCAAATTCATAAAATTCTCTCTAAATCCAAGATCCATGAGTTTTGTACTTACGTTTTCTTCTATGCAATTTATTGTTTAGGTCTTATATTTAGGTGTTTGATCCATTTTGAGTTAATTTTTGTGTATAATGACAGATAGCAGTCTAGTTTCATTCTTTTGCAGGTGGCTTTTCAATTTTCCCAGCACCATTTATTGAAGAGGATTTCTTTTCTCCATTGTATGTTCTTGACTCTTTGTCGAAAATTATTTGCCCTTATATACAGGTGTTTGTTTCTGAACTCTCAATTCTATTCCACTGGTCTGTGTGTCTATTTTTCTGCCAATACCATGCTGTTTTGATTATTGTCACTTTGTAGTGTAATTTGAAGTCAGGCAGAGTGGAATCTCCAGCCTTGTACTTTTTTCTCAGGATGGCTTTGGCTATTTCGGGACCCTTGTGATTCCATACAAATCTGATGATTTTTTGTTCTATTTCTTTAAAAAATGCTGATGGGATTTTGATGGGGATTACATAAATCTGTATATTGCTTTGAAAATAAGGTCATTTTAGCTATGTAGATTCTTCCAATCCATGAACGTGGAATATCTTTCCATTTTTTTGTGTTGTCTTCAATTTCTTTTAATAATGTCTTATTGTTTTCGGTGTATAGGTCCTTCACTTCATTAATAATCCTCATCTTTACAGCAGATAGTAAGCTAGTCTGCTCTTTGTCCCATGGGAAACATTAATGATCCCTTTAGGTTACCTACTGAACACACAAGCTTGAGAAATGGACAAAGCAAAGAGTAGCCAGGGCCTTGCATTGTTGGCATACCCTGTGAGATGTGTAGGAGCAGGAAAGACCCACTGAGGATTGTCTTTTTAAAGAGATATTGATAATCTAGTGGATTTTAAGCTTAAAATATTATGAATTCCTTAAAATATGTTAAATATAGAGACTAAGTATAGAAAACAAATAAAAGTGAAAATGTTCTGGCTGAAGCCTGGCAGCTGCTCATTTGGAAACCTCTTTTATTCTTGGGCCTGACTCTGGTCCAACTACATGAAACTCCCATGAAAAAGGACTACCTATCAAACCGCCTACTTTAAAGATGAAGAAAAGTAGGCTCAGGGAATTGAAATGTTATGCTTAAGGTTGGGACCAGATACAAAATACAAATAATACAAAATATAATACAAAATAAAAATAAAAATACAAAATAAAAATACTCTTTTCATTAAGTTTGTTTTCTGCATCTTCTTTTCAAAAATCCCTTTCTTTACTTAATTTTGTGAACAAAAGACACAAAAAGAAAACTTGTGAAACAAACAACTCAATCATATTTAAACAAGCATTGTTACAACAGAAAATACATGCTCCGTAATTTAATATATATTAACATTTTCTTTCCACAGTATAACGTGAGTTACATAATTTCAGATATTAACATGATTTGAAAATAAATTCACTGGCATTTCCACTACACAGACAGATTTGTGGGCAGGACTCTGGGATTACTCTTTCATTAAATTATAGAAATCTACCTAATCAGGTGGCAAAATAATGTTTCAGGCCTAAATATGACAGACTAAAAGGTAATTTACATGGTTGTTTTATAAATTTATTATATATCTTTTATACTGTAGAAGAAAATAGTAATAATAGATGTTTATATAAGTAATTAAAAGGATATGTTTGCTTTACTATTTCTTAACATTAAAAAGTTATACATATGTATATATGTGTGTGTATATGCTTATGTATATATGTATATTTTAGATCTAAAAATATAAATTTCCCTGGGGAGAGGTTAGAACTTAAAATACCACAAGGTTTAATTTGGAGGTATAATGTATACAATGTTATAAACTAGCATATTGAACCGTGAGTCACATCTGCCTTGTCAATTTTAAAAAGGTGTTGTAGTATCAAGTAGAAATACAATAATCAGAAGAAATCAAAATGTCGTACACATGGAATTAACCAGTGGAATGAAAACAACTTCAGATATCTATGTGTGGAATGCCTAAATTTGGACTTAAGTACTTTTTGCTTCTCTTTTGTATTATAATTAGTTGTGAGAAGAATTGCCGTTTTAATTCACTAATTTGAGAATCCACAGAAAGGTTGTTCATTTAAAGCATTTTCAATTATTTGGTTTTTAAATGCTATAATTAGGCTTTTTGAAACAACTAATAAAAGTCATAGGCAAATTAAGATTGTATGTTTATCCTAATTGTTTTCAAATCTTAGAATTAAATTTGTATTTCCTTAGATTACTGTTTAAGCATGTCAGAGTAACAATTATACATTTTTTCACCTAGTTGCAGTTTATCTCACTATTTCATAACTTTATAGGTAGGATGAATTTTTTAACATGCTATTTCCTGTCATCGTGTCAAAGTACCATCACAAAAAGTTTTCTTTTGCACCTGCTAAAAATAGAACCTCTCTACCTGAGCCACACTTCCAAAGGAATCTAATTAAAACTCAGTAAACAGCATACCTTTTCGTTAGTTAACTGTCTGCAAGAATGCCTGCTAATTTCTTTTGCTGTTTATTCAGCCTTCATGAAACTCTGTGGACTTCTGACGTTTATTATATGTCATGTATTTATTCTTCCATTCTTATTTAATTTATCAACATACTGCATTAAACAAATAACTACTAGAAAAATTACTACTATCCACTTTAAAAAAACTCACATTCAAACAGAAGTAATTATGTAAGTATCATCTAAGTATACAAAACCCTTAAATGATTTCAATAGATAGAAGTGAATAGTATCAGCTGAGTCATGCAAAACAAAAAATTGAATATATTTTGTGACTTTTATAAAAAGAATCATCTTCTATGTAAAATCCTTGCTCACTTATCAGGATTCTAAACCACTCAGAGTCAGTTTTCTCATGACATTCATTATAATGCAGTAAAAAGGAATATACTAATTGATATACCCAACACAATATGATAAAATACTTGTCTGAATAATCTAGGATGTTTTATTTTTTTTCAAACATGTATTTTATTGAAAGGTAGTCCCACAAGATGCTATACTAAAACCATGTTCCATGGTTAAAAAAATTTGCAAATACTTCATATTTAATCTCTCAGAGATATGGATTGTGTACATTTGTACTATTAGAAGCCTTTTAATATAGGACTGTATTTAACAAAACATAAAAAAAAATTATTTTACCACACAATCTTTTTTATGTATTTGGCAGAACTAGTGTTATAAAAAACATATATTGTTCAAGAAATAATATTTTAAATGTTAAATACATTTAAATTAATACCTTCATTTTTTTATTCTTAAAATTGTTCCTTTTGCCTCCAGAGTCATACTACACTGTCTAGGGAAATATTCCATTAAAATGTACCGCACATACTTTGTATTCAACATGGCCCATGTTGGAATCATTATTTTTTCCTCATGTTCCTCTTCATGTGTTGCCTGTCATATTGAAAAGCATCATAAATCCTGAGAGTCATTCTAGATTTATTTTCTCTCATTTTCCAGCAGCATTGCTTTTACCTATTGTCAATTCTGCCTGCTAAAGGTATCTCTGTTTTCTTATCTCCTTCTTATTTTCATTATGAGAGCTTTGTTCCAGTCTTTATCATCTCTGCCACTGCAATAGACACAGAAACTTTATTTGGGGAAACTCATTTTCTCAAAATTCATTCTCCAAAACATTTCTAATTGTTCAATTTCCTCCTTGTTAATTATGTTCTACTGAATCCCTGAATTTTTTCTCATGTTGGACTATATTCACCACCATGAGCAAAGTACATATTTTCAATCCTCCATACCTTTGCATGTGCCCCAATGCTCTCCACTCTACACATTTTTATCTCTTAACCATTCTTTGAGATTCATCTCAAATATCATTTCTCCTTGATCCCCTACTTCATGTTCTAATGCTACATTCAACACTCTTATATAGTGTTGAAATTTTCCATTTATTTGTGTCTTCTTGCCAGAAAATGACCCCTGGAGCACTATCAGTACTATCAAAATGCCCGCACATGGTAGGTAGTCAATATCTGTTTGTGCAGTGGAAGAAAAACAGAATGTAGGGGGAAAAAAAAAACATACTGTATGAATAGTTTTATAATTGTAGTTAGAAATAGAAATAGTTTGAAACTTATTTAGTCCTATATTAGCCGGACAGATTTTTAAAGTCCTCCTAAAAGGTTTTGCATACTAATACGTTCCTTTTTCATATGTTCTTAAAATACAGACAGATTAGAGAGAAAAACAGTTTTTTTTTACAGAAAAAAGCAAGAACTTTCTATTTTTAAATTATTTCTTAAATATAACCTCAATGAGGCCAACCTAGACTATGCTATTTAATACTATAACCTGCCACCCACCTCTCATAATACAAAGTTTTCTTACCCCGCTCTCTTTTTTATTTTCTCCATAACATTTATGACCTTGTTACATAATATTTAATTACTAATTTATTTATTTTTTTTTGAAAAATTATCCCTCTACCTCACTAGAATACAAGTTCCATGAGTGCCAGGGGCTTGACATACAATGGAGTCTTGTGAAATCCAAGTGAGAGTCTATTGGCACAAAATCTTTGTAGAATAAATGAATTAATTCTATATATTTATTATATATATTATATCCGAATAGGGCAAGCTAGAATATTGAATCAGAATACTAGGAGGTCAACCTCATATCTGGTTTGCTGTAAATATTTTTAATAACCTTCCTACCTTACCATTTCCCAGTATGCTTTGTTTCAAAAGGTGAAAAGAAGATACACATACCACATATATTGAAAATTTTTCTCCAAATAAATTCCGATTATAAAATTTAGTCCATAAAGGATAATATATCTTCTGTCCCAGCTAAGGGATAAATGATTAAACTAAGCTTTAAGGAAAAGAGACAATGGGTTTGATGATAGGCAGCATAGCAGTGTTGTCAAGATGGCACCTATGCCACCTCCTTGTGGCTTGGTTTCTTCACTTATAAATAATAAGAGAACCTACCTCATGGGGCTGTTTTAAGGATTAGAAAAGTGAATAGATGTTAAGAAAGTTCATGGCACTTGGTAAAGTTCAACAAATATTAGTTTTGCTAGCTATAGTTGCCAGATCTAGAAGTCATATGGTATCAAGAAACACCTTTTGCTAAACAGGCAAGATAAAAATGATTCTTTTCTAAGTGAAATTTTATTTTGCTAAGAAGAGTTAAGCTGCTTATTGAAATGTGATTTGATGTTAAATGGCGAGTGTGGGCCTTTCTCTAGGCTTGAGAGATTGCTTCAGATTATTTTATATTATATGGTAAAAAGTAATAGGCCCTGACTAAAATGAAAACATATGCATTGCTGTGTTCTTTTATTTGCAATGCCAACAGTGCGTCTATTTTTACTTATTTAATGAGCTTTTATCTATGATTGTAGAATATTAATATTAATGCTTTCTTTACATATGAAAAGAAGCAAAGTATCTCTAAGATTTTGAAGACATTTGCTGAGAGAAGTTTTATCATGGATTTTTTTAAAATGAGTATACTTGGAAAGCCTTAGAAAATTGATGAGAAGTGATTACAAACCAGAATACATTGAGATGAGAAATGCTTACTGACACTTATGGATAAATGGCCTAATTCATGTCAGCTGTGGTCTGAGATTTATTTTCTTTCCTGACATTTAAATGAGTTGTTCACACATTTGTATTTCTAAAAAAAAAATTGAATTAAATAAAGGTTTTATATCATCATGACTTTTTGCTAAATGAAGCCCAGTAGCCAGAATTGTTATGATAATTTAACTTAGTACTTAAAAAATAAGCATATATTTCTTAATTAAAACATTCTGTCACCCTCAAGGAAATTGTAAATAACTTTTTGACAGGCAGAATGTTACTGAAGTTACACAAAAATAATCATATTATTTGTAGTTTTAAAATGTTATTTTCTCTACTTTTAAAAAGTTATGTCATATTTAAAGGAAACCTAAATGTAAAGTCCAGTTTAAAATTGACATCACTCCAAATTTAAGTTGTGAAATAAAAACTAATTTTTTTCTTGAATGATGTTAGTTTTCTATTGCTATATAACAAGTTACCACAAATTTAACAGCTTAAAACAATACTTATTTATTACCTCACAGTTCTATAGCTGAGAAGTCTGGTATGACATGACTGGATTCTTAGATCAGTCTTAACAAGAATAAAATCGGGATATGGTTGAGATATATTCCCTCCTATATGGGAGCTCTGCCTAAAAATCTGTTTCCAAGTTTATTCAGGTTGTTGGCAGAATTCATTTCTCTTTGGTTGTAAGACAGAGGTCTTCGTTTCCTTATTGGTTATCAGCCAGGGGCCACTGTTAGTTCTTGGAGGCTGCTGGCATTTCTTGTGTATTGACACTCCCATCTTCAAAGCCAGTAACAAAAAGTTTCCCTAATGTGGACTTCGTCTCACACTTTAAATCTCTGACTTAAGAAGGATCCAGGCTCCTTCAAAGGCTTACTGGATTGGATTGAGTTTGACTAAACAGTATCTGTTTTGATTTACTCAAAAGTCAACTGATTAGTAACCTATTTATAGCAAGATTTCCCATGATATTTACGGTTTCTGTCCACACTATAGGGGAGGGACTTAAATAAGGTGTGTTTACCAGAGGGCAGAAAATCTTGGGAGTAAGAGGTACATCTTAGAATTTTGCCTGCCACAGCAACAAATTATTGAGTTTATTAAAGCAAGAAAATTTTGTAAAGGAGAACTCATCTGTTTAGTTGATTGTCACAGGGCATGCATATATAAATGTACATGGGTACTTCATTGACACATGATATAAAGCAGAATTAATTTATCTCAAATCACAAGTTAAGAAGAAGAGTAAGTTAAAGCAGTACCGGAAATGATCTTTATGGTGTCATTTCTCCTTTGAGGCCTTCCACATAAAAATAGTAATGCACCATTCTTTTTATTTGGGATAATAATGAGAGCTCTTTATGAATTTACAATGCTTTATGAATTTTTTTATTTTTTAAAAATGTATTTTTTTATTTTTTACAACATAGTGATTAGACATTTTTATAACTTACAAAGTGATCACCCTGATAAATCCAGTACTACCTTATCAAACATAGATCTTATAATATTATTAATTATAATATAAGATTATGCTATACTTCATTTCTCCATGACTACTTTGTAACTACAAATTTGTACTTCATAAACCCTTCTCCTTTTTCACCCACCTCAAGAGCCCCCTCCCATCTGGCAACCATCAAAATGTTCCCTGTATCTATGAGTTTGTTTCAGTTTTGTTAATTTATTTTATTCTTTAGATTCCACATATAAGTGAAATCATGGCATTTGTATTTCTCTGTCTAAATCACTCCACTCAGCACAGTATCCTCTAGGTCCATCCATGTTGTTGCAGACGGCAAGATTTCATTCTTTTTTATGTTTGAGTAACATTATATTGTATATATGAACCACTTCTTCTTTATTCATTCATTCATTGATGGATACCCAGGTTGCCTCTATATCTTGGCTATTGTAAATAATGCTGCAATGAATATATGGATGTACCTGTCCCTTTGAAGTAGTGTTTTGGGTTTCTTTGAATAAATATCCAGAAGTAGAAGGTCTATAAGTATTGCTACCCAGATTTTTTTTTCCATTTTCATGAAATATATTTTTCCATCTCTTAACTTTCAATCTGTGTCTTTTGATCTGAAGTGAGTCTCTATTAGGCAACATATGTAAGTGTTTTGTTTTCTCATCCATTTAGCCACCCTGTCTTTTGATTGGAGTGTTTAATCCATTTACATTGAAAGTAATTATTGGTAGATATATAGTTATTACCATTTTATTATTCATATTTTAATCTTTTTTTGTTCTTCTTAAAGAAATCCCTTTAACATTTCTTGTAATACTGGTTTGATGGTGATGAACTCCTTTAACTTTTTCTTGTCTTGGAAACTCTTTATCTGTCCTTCAGTTTTAACAATAACTTTGCTGGGTAGAGTAACCTTGGTTGTGGGTCTTTGCTTTTTATCACTTTGAATATTCAATGCCAATCCTTTCTGGCCTGCAAAGTTTCTTTTGAGGAATCAGTCTTACGGGAGGTCCCCTGTAGGTAACTAACTGCTTTTGTCTTGCTGCTTTTTAGATTCTCCTTTTTTTGTCTTTAAACTTTGGTGTTTTAATTATGATTTATTTTGGCTTGGGTCTCTTTGGGTTCACCTTATTTGGGATTCTGTGCTTCCTAGGCTTATATGACTAGTTTTGTTTGTTTGTTTGTTTTTTGCTTAGTTAGAGAAATTTTTAGTCATTATTTCTTCAAATAGGTTTTCAATTCCTTACTCTCTCTGTTCTTCTTCTGATACCCCTATGATACAATAGTTGTTATGCTTGTTGTAGTCCCAGAGGCCCCTTAAACTATCCTCAGTTTTTTAAATTATTTTTTTCTTTTTATTGTCTGATTACATGTTTTCTGCTACCTTATGTTCCAAATTGATTTGGTCCTCTGTTTCATCTAACCTACTATTGATTCCTTCTAATGTGTTCTTTTTTTTTTTTTTTTCAGTTATTATATTCTTCATTTCTGACTGGTTCTTTTTCTGACTGATTTTTCTATCTCCATTTTTATGCTTTCTATCTCACGTTTGAAGTTCTTGCTGAGATTTTTGAGCATCGTGATAATCAGTGTTTTGAATTTGTATCTGGTAGTTTGCTTTTCCCTGTTTTGATTAATTCTTTTTCTGGAACTTTGTTCTGTTCTTTCATTTGGGGCATGTTTTTTTTTATCTCCACATTATGGCTTTCTTCCTGTGTTTGTTTCTACATATTAAGTAGGGCCGCTATGTTTCTCGGTTTTAGTAGAGTGGCCTTATATAGTAGGTGTTTCTGTGGGGCCCAGTGGCACAATCTCTCTGTTCACCTGGGCCAGATACTCCAAGTGTGTCCTTTGTGTGGCTTGTGTATGCCCTCTTATTGTAGTTGAGTCTTGGCTGCTGTTTGCATGTCAGTGGGAGGGATTGACTCTCAAGCTGATTGGTTGTGAGGACTGGCTGTGACTACAGTGGAGGAGCTGTTGTGCAGGGGTTGACCCTATGGAGCAGGATTCACTTTATCAGAGCTCGTCGTTTATGAGGGTAGTTGGTTGGTCTCTGGTTGGTCTGAAATTTTCCACCAGGAGTGTTGGTTTTGCAACCTTTTGGCAGGGGCTCTGTTGCAGGCCAAGGTTAGCTGCTGGCTGAGCTTTGCGCAGGGCCACTTGGTATAAGCTACAAAGTGATCTGCGGATACTTGCTACTTGTGCTTGTCTTGGTGATGCCTGGGAGAGGCTAAGCTGTGTATCAAGGCCATCTGCAACTAGCGCTAGCTAGCCTTAGAGAACTTGGCAAAGATACATGGCACGTCAAGGCTGGATGCTGCTTATTTAGGTTTTGTGAAACTTTGAGAAATTTTAGAAAGTCTGCAGCATGAACCAAGACAGGCTGTTTGTATGAAAAAGCCACCGGAAGTGGCTCAGGTGGGCCTACAAGTTGGGTGGGGCAGGGTCTCAAGGAATCGCCAGTGTAGGGTCAACAGGGTTAGCCAGAATGTTGGAGACTCAGTTAGCCACCTGGATCTCCACACTGGGTCGAGGGAGGGCTCAATAAAGGAACAGTGGTGTCCACCAGCACTTCTGTCTGTGAGGGAGCTGCATCCCTTGCCTTGAAGCCAGACAATTTAGTTTCTCCTCATACGTCCCTGGCACCTTCTGCACTGCTGCCCTAGGGCTGGAACTCCAACAACCACAATCTCACTCAGCCACAATCTCCGCTGTTTTTCACAGCCAGAAGTTCTGGGAACTTATTTTCCCAGCACTAGAACCCCGGTCTGGGGAATCTTGGTGTGAGGCTCTGACCCTTCACTCCTCAGGGGAGACCTCTGCAGCTGGGATATCACTCCCGATTTTTAACCTCCATGTGCGGGTATAGGTCCAGACCATACAGTGTCTCTGTCCTTCCTACCAGTCTCGAGGTGGCTTCTTCTGTATGTCCTTAGTTATAGAACTTCTGTTTAGCAAGACTTCGGGCAGTTCTCCATGATGGTTGTTCTGTAGTTCAGTTGTAATTTTGATGTGGTCCTGAGAGGAGGCAAGCACAGTGTTTACCTACTCTGCCATCTTCACTAGAAGATGTTTGACCTTATTTTTAATCTTATCAGTATTTTATTAAACAAACCAGATTATATTAGAAATTAAAGTGTAAGATTTCCCTAGGGGAGGAGATGAACTTGGCAAGGGTGAGCAATAGACTGATTGTGTGACCTTGGAAAGATAAATATGACTCCATGGTTTTCATTCTGGAATCCCGGGGCAGCAATTGTAAAACCAAGTAAATTTGGAGTAATGTTCAATTACTGGAATGTCAGTGTTCAGAGGGAAGTTAGGTTACTCACATCTAGATCTCTAGGGCTAGTTCAGGTACAACCATCTTGTTTTGGTTGTCATCAGAGTAGAAATGATGTCGAAGTCATGAAATTAGATTATAATATCAAAGTAAAGAACACAGAAAAGCAAAGATAGAGGACTGAGAGCTAGGAAAGGCCAAATTTTGTGGAGAAGGAAGCAGAATATAGTATATTGAATTATCAGAGAGAAAAAACTAAAGGAGGGCATTTTAGAAAGACAGGGAGGAGAGATTTTTAAGGAAAACAAGTGATTAAATGCCAACAATATGGCGATAAAAATGATTTTGTATTGGCTGTATTTTAAATTGTTACAAATCTTAAAAAATTAAAAGGCATATTCAGAGCTAAAGAGCACCTATATTCTTGGATCTGGTTATTATTCCAAGAGTTTTATCAGACAAATCATTTAACAGAAGAAAGGTCCCATGCTTATTGCAACATTTGCTTAATAGTAAAAACAAACAAACAAAAGAATTATAAAGATCTGCATTTCCAGAAATAGACATGGTTATATAAAGAAAACTTGGCACATTTTAATTTATATAATTTAATATTTTTTAAATGCCTAATTGGGTGCCAGAATTCAAGCACCAAATATATAAAATTTTATTTGGATACATTATTATTGTTATTCTACAGATGGAATTAACTGAGCACAAAGTTGCATAGTTCCTACTGCAATATAAATAGCAGAATAGAAAATTTAACACAGTCTGGCTCCAGATTTATTCATCTTAATTCATCTGCAAGATTACCTTTCAAAGCTTGATTGCATGTTATGAAACCATTGAAATAAAAACTGATTGTGAATGGAGAAATGATATATTTATAATGTAATGTTAATTCAGATGTAGTTTTGCTATTATTGTGATAATTTATAAGGCTGGCAAGACCATTCTTAGGTGAAAATAGATGGATTAGAATGATAGATTTATATTTATTTTCTTTTTTTTGGTCTTTAATCTTTTTTAAATATGAGAGGCTGTTTATGACATCTTGTTGTGGAATCATTGGCTAGAATTTGAACAGTATAATGTTAACATCAGAGGAGTATCATGTGTGTAGGTAGCTAAAACATCATTGAAATAAGTCATTGGAGCTGATACATTTTATTTATTATAAATGCAGGCAGCTGAAAGATGAACTACATTAACATTAAGGCCACAGAAGACAGAATGCAAAAAGGGCTTTAAATTAAGTTTAAAGCTTTGGGGAAGGTGTTGAAGGTCTGTGAAAGTGAGATTCATACATTGGTGAGATAACTAAAATACAGAGCTTTTAAAAGAGAGTAGTTTTTTAGGGAGTGAACAGTGGTTGGAAAGTAGCAATGGAGAGTAGGAAATGTGCCACTCCCCTCACCCTATTACACTACCAGGCAGTTATTTTGAGGAATCATTCTTAGAAAAATAAGCATAATTAGGGAAAAGCTGGCAGTTAAGTAGAATAGAGGGAAAAGCTATAGTATTATAACAGGGTTTGCTTGGGACACATCACCTGTAAGTCAACCTGGTGAGGTACAGGAATAAGTCTGGGTATAGATGTGAGTGTGAATTTGAAAGTTGGATCAGGTATTTAGATCTGTGGTTATTATTTATAGACACAACAAAGAGAGGAGACTGAAAGCAAGAGGAGAGAGGCAGGGAACAGGTCCAGAGAGTACTTAATACAAACTTTCAAAGTAGTAGTATTAATTATATTAGAGTCATTTTAAGTAGCCATACATATTTCTAGGTCCTGTACATTTTGCAGACATAACTCTGACTCAGATAAGAATTAATGAAGGAGATTGATTAATACAGAGGTGATGTATATTAATTAATCCTCCCCATTAAAAAATTGGGAAGAATGTTTTGCATAATAAAAACAACATAACTCATGAAAAATATTGAGCATTCTTCTATTTCGTCTTCAGTGATTAAGAACTAAAGATAGAGTTTAGTCTTAGAATTATGTACTTGCATTAAGTATTCATAAAATATTTTATATCTAATTTGGCTAGTATTACTTTTTAAAGATAAAATTTGGTTATAAATTTTTTTTAAAATTTTGACATCATATGTAAGGGGAAATGAACACTTAACATGGTAGTTTCAGGTTAAAGTTTTCATGAGAAAGTATTTCTGTTTCTTTAGTAAATGTCCTAATTATGAAAGCTACATGGATAGATAGGTAGAAAGATAACTAGTTAGAAACATGCATAGATAGATAGATGCTATGTGCTAGGATAACAGTTGTCATATGTGGTATGAAAAATGACCAAGTAAATACGGATCTAGAATCTAACATATGAATTAGAGCAAAGGAAAAGAAAATCTATCGTTTTCCCCACTAATTATGATTTTGCTTCTTCTCAGGTCAATTAATTTTTAGAGATAGATTTTTTTTTTCTTACACTCACATGTATACACACATACATGCACACACAAACTATTTATTTGACTCTATATAAATTATGTTATTTATGATGGCTTATCAATGTCCACAACTGTTGCAAAAGAATATCTTACTATTATAATATGAAACTTTATATAAAACATATCTGTAACATATATAACTTATGGATAGTTTTGCTTATTTGTGAGTTAAATGTTTATCTACCAAGGAATAGATTTTCTAATGAATTCAACTTAGTATGTCTGTATATTTTAAAACTCCGAATGCCAACTCAAAATTATTTTAAAGGTGCCTTAGGATTTGCTTTATAAAAGATACTTGGGTTATTATCCATTTATAATTTAAGTCATATTTAAAGCTCAGCTAAGGCCTAAATGAAGCTAACGTTATTGTATTTTGTGTATTTGATAAATGAGAGAAGGGTAGACTTGGACAAAATGTATTTGCATTGGCCCGAATTGAATATTAAACTTTGTTCTTCACAACACTTAACTCCAGCAGTTGCTAAATGGAATTCATCCGGGCGTGACAGTGATGACGTGAAAGTGCTGATGTCTAGATGTTCTTTTCCCATTACACTGGTCCCTGACGGGATAAATGATAGGTGCACAGGTGCCTGGCTGACGATAATGCAGCTTATTTAGTAATTTTGATGAACATTCACATCCACTTGCAATTAATAGATAGTAAATTTCTTTCTTTTCAATATTGCTTGTACCTTTGCTTTAAAAAAACAAGTGGGTAAGAAATATATTTAATTGTCTTCAGTGTTATGAAATATATATGTGATCATATAGTAGGTTAGTGAAATTTTTGAAAAGTGAAAGGTACTTCCCATGGCAACAAAGACTAAGAATCTGTAAAATGATCTTTGATAACTCTTCTTTGTTGTAGTTATTGGCTAGCATAACTGTAGCAGTTTATATCCCCAAGGATGAGATCTAAATCCTAAAAGAAAAAATCTGGAACACTGTCTTAGATTGAAAAAAATAAAATCAGTCCGTAATTGATATTAGATGTTCTTTCTTCACTTAGTTGTGCACAGAATTCCACAGTAAGGCAGCATATGGCTACACAGACATATGAGGATGAGTGGAAAGAGAAAAATAAAGATCACATTAACATAGATAAAGAGAGCTTAAATCAATATATATATTGGCTGCTGTTTTTCATCTTTTAAAATACAACAAGTCTATATTTGAGTCATGCTTTCAAAGTGTTTAGATATATTTGCTAACTTATTGTATAGTGCTTCAAGTATGAAAGCGGCTAGTAAAAATCCTCAGGCTAACAGGATTTTTAAGTGATTCTAGAAAGCTGGATAAAAGTGATCAATCACATATTAATAAGCGCATATGTTTGATATGTTAGATCATCTTGGTTAAACAAAGTTAAATATTTTTTCTTACTGTAGAGAATACTCAGAATTTTGAATGTGATTAATGTGCATGAAGAACTTCCAAAAGAAGGGATATTCATACCTTTTTCATACTTATTTTCATGAACGTGGCAAGGGATTTATGTGTGTCATTTGACATATGCTTTTGGAATGTTAACCTAAATTTGTTATAGTCTATTAAAATTGAATAATTATGAGAAATAAAACATATTTTTCTTCTCTATTTGGTATTTTATTGCTTCATATAAAATCAATTAAAATTTTAAATGCTTTGGAAGATTATAGAAAGAAGGGATGTCTTAGCATCTGTCCTCACGAAATTTATAACCCAGTAAAATAGGAAAACCTATGAAAATGGCTAATATAATTTAGACATTGATAATTACGATAGTAAAATACAAAAAACATGGTCATAAAAATGTAGAGAAATGAGGGGTTTGATGAACAAATCAAAGTATTTTATTTGCTAATATGGAATCTGACTTGTCCTTGAAGGTGAGCAAGGCTATTATGGTGGACCTTTGCTGTGTTATTTTGGTTTTCCAAAATCTGAGCATCATTCTGATTTAAGGTAATGTTTATTTGATAATTTTGGTGGGAGACACAGACTTGCCTCATACTGTAGATGGGGAAGAGCAGATACTCCTACTCCCTACTCCATGCAAGCTAAAGTTGGTCTAATGGGACTCTCTCAAGGGACTTTGCACCTTGAGAAATGCTAAGATATGATAGTGTAGAATTCATATTTGCTCTTGGTGATAGAAGTCAGATACTGCTTTCAAATCATACTACCTTAAGATATCTTCTTTCAAATCATACTACCTTAAGATATTTCCAGATAAACTGAAATAAAAAAATGTATTGTTGCTTTTTCAGGTTTCCTGTAATATTACTGTGTTTCCTTAGAATATGTGTTTGAGTAATCAGATGGCTTTGAAGTCAAGAGGCTTTAAATGAAGTAAATGATTTCCAACTTTAAAAAGTCATCTTGGCTCAAAGGCATAATTCTTTAGACGAGTCTCTGGCATCCATCAATGCTTAAGTGCATTGATATTCCTGGATTTGTAATTTTATTTTTACTAAGAATAGTCAAATATCCTTATTTGGAGAAAATGAGATTTCTCTTTAAGACCCATAAAACATTAACTTAATACAATAAAATGTTTTGTGACTTTATATTAAATAGTAATGATTAGGAAGGAGTCCTTGCATTTGATGTTGCTTAATATTTTGTGATTTAATCTTTCTTGACTTTTGTGTGATATTAAAATTATTTTGAAATTCCAATGACCTTTTTTTTCTATGACAACTTGATAAGCAGGAAAGAACATTGAAATGAACTATTTATTATGGTGTATCATAGTTAGAAACTGGCATTTAGTTGAGCTTCTAATTTTGAAAATAAAAAAATCCAGGCTTTCTTTTCTATGTTAAATACAGATATATTAAGATATATAATATTTATATATTATAAATACTGGAATATATAATGGTTTGTGTATAAATTTTTTTTATTTATACATATTTTTAATAATTTATAATATATAATATTTAATAT
>NW_006494610.1:6716556-6793156 GCF_000325575.1 Pteropus alecto
TATATAATGGTTTGTGTATAAATAATTTTTTTCCTTAAAAATACAAATGGCTGTTAGAGGAAGAGGGTAAGTAGATGATCTCTGAAAGTTTTTCTGGTCGAAATTTTATAACATGATTCTATTAGTCTGGGTATTGTTCTAAGTACTTTACCCATTCATTATTACTAGTCCTATAAGTCTTTAAAAAAATAGTAACAATAAGAATAAATTACTAATGTTTTGCAGTGTAAGTTCCCACCACACAGTGATTTGCAATTAATTGTGAAGTATGTTAAAATTACAAGTTTCGAATATAATCAGCTTCTATCTTTTGGACCCTCATGATATGCCAGACATTGCCTTAGCTTCCGACTCTACTTCAGTAAATAAAATAGGCAAGCACCCTCTTGCTCTGCCAGGTCCAATGCATGAGAGAGAGAGGAATATAAATAAATAAATAAATACTACTGAAACAGTGAGATTTTCTGAAGGCCTCTTTGAGGTTGAATCATTTTAGCTGAGACCAGTAAGGTGAGAAGGATAAAGGGAATGGGGTAGGGAGCATGAAGGGCAATTCTGGCAGAAAGAATGGCATATATAAAGGCTCTGAATGACAGAGAATGCTGAATTCTGATGTTCAGTAGAGAGAGCCAGAAAAAAGTGTCATGAAATGGTACTCTCCAGATCATAGAGGACTAATATTTGTAAATAACTATTGTAAACAAGTAAATTAGTGCAGATTGAAGTTTACCCTACAATTACCTCCTTATTTGAATGGGTGTGTTTTCTTTTTTTTCTTTCTTTCTTTCTTTCTTTTTTTTTTTTTACGTTTTAGGCGAGGCAACCCATGGTTGACCTCACAGATTGCAAGGACCTTGTTAGCTTACAATCCCTTATTTTTTTATTTTTTACACCTACAGCACCTGGTCTTCCTAGGTGGTCTCCTATCCAAGTACTAATCAAGCTGGACCCTATTTAGCTTCCGAGATCAGACGGAATTGGGCTCGATCAGAGTGGCATGGCCGTAGACTGGGCATGTTTTCTGATAAGCTTGTTTTGTAAGTCAAATTAAAGATAGAGTTATTAAATAGAGCAACAGAAATTGCACTAAATTTGCTCCCTATCATTTCTAGGGAGCAAAAGATTATTTCTCTCTTTTTCATATTTGTGGTAATTGTGAATTACTATATTGCTTTTACCACAAGTGGTTTCTAGAATGCCCAAGAAAGCATGAATATGAATATCATTTGTTACATGTGTCCATTTGGAAATACATTGAGAACTTATATTTTTTTGGTAGAATTGTGATTCTCAAAACTTTGATAATCTTGGGCTTCTCGGAAAGATTCTCCTTCACATTGCTATTGCTTACTAATGATAATTCTGTCATAGTCTTTAAGACCAATTATTTTAAAAATATTTTCAAATTAGGTAATATTTCAAATACTAAAACAGTAACATAATGAACACCCCATTTAAACTTGTCAAATCTTAAATATGTACCCTTATTTGCTTTAGGTATCTATCATTATGGGTCCAGGCAAAGCATCCTACGTATTCTTCTTTAATTGATTGATTGGTGACATTGGTTAACAAAATGCAGTAAGTTTCAGATGTACAATTTAACAGTAAGGTATATATATATTGCATTGTGTGTTCCCCTCCCATAATTAGATTTCTTTCTGTCACCACTTATTTGATCCCCTTGACCCCATCTATCTTCCTCCTCCCCCTTCCTCTCCCCTGCCCTCTGGTAACCACTAGTCTATTGTCCATGTCCATGAGTCTTTGTTTGTTTATCCTATTCATTTGCTGCTTTGAGGTTCATATCTCATATATAAGTGATATCATGTGGTTTTCAACTTTTTCTCTCTGGCTTATTTCGTTTAGCATGATTATCTCGAGGTCCATCCATGTTGTTGCAAATGGCAGTATTTCATCTCTTCTTATGGCTGAGTAATATTTGTGTTTGATTACATTACCTTCCCTTCTCAGAAAAAACTACCATCCTAAATTTGCTGTTTTTCACCCTTCAGAAGGCTTTATTTTTTGTTAATACATGTATGTATTCATAAGCAATATAAAATATTGTTTTGAACTTAAATCCATGAGGATTCATATATCTCTAGTTTATTCATCTTAGCTGTTGTACAGGCTAACTTACTATACAATGTATTATGAATGTACCATGTGATTTATACATTCTTTTCGTGATGAACGTTTAATTTTTTTCCAAATCTAATTTATCCTTAACCTCTATCTTTCTCCATTGGTATATTTTCCTCTCCCCAAAATCCTCTTTTAAGAAGTTATTTTTGTGATCATAACCTAACATTACAAACATACAACTATCTTTTAAATTTCATTTTAATTCATTAGTATAATATTATTAAAACAGATTGGAATAGATTATAATTAGCACAATTCTCAAAAATCAGTAATTGCTCTTTAATGATGGTTAAAAAATATAGCCAGATGTTTATAGGCTTAGAGAGATCCTGTTGGTATGTTTTTTCTCAGGTTAGCCAATCAATATTCCTAATTACCACTTTTTAAAAATTTCTATATAATACAGGCTTCAGATTCCTTAGAAAGGTTGATTTTAATAGACATTCAACTTATGAATGCCATATGATTATATTTATACACCTTTAGCATGCTCAACTAAGAAAATAAAACATGCCTTTTTGGTATGCAAATTAATAAATGTCTAAGGTTTGTTGAAATGATAGATTTTATCTTTTCTTCTACAAGAAACACTACATTCATCACTTAGATGAATTATAGAAGGTACTATACAATGTACAATTAGAAGTAAATTATTATTCATTCAGCATGATTAGAAAAATCATAATGAACTATGTTGAGGGTTTATTTACAAGACATATAACAATTTTTTAACTCTAAAAACAACTTTTCACGTCTTAAAGTACCGAATAGAGCTCTTTGAATTGTTTCAGGTCTGTTTGTTTGCTTGATTAAAATCATGTTGTTCTTTTGGCTCTGAGTCACAAAAATAAGTAGCAAAATTATCTTTTCAGATAAAAAGTGTGAGCTTATCTGAGTTTAAGCTTTTATCAGTAAAACACTTAGATGTTTACTAAGAAATGTTAGACTTTGGGATAGTTCTAGGGACACAAATTTGGAATTTTTTGGAGTGTGAGGTAGGAATGCCTCGTGATTGGCAAAGTTAATTTTAGAAGATTTATTCTTGGAAGCAACAGATTTCAGTCATTGCCATATTGAAATGTCACAGTTTCTTGTGCCAAAAGTAAAACACATGCCATTCAAATTATCCTTTATTTTACACACGTTAGGTAACTAATATCCATCAACAAAGTGCTGATTAGTAGGCTTTGTCTATGTTGATAATTTTTTTTTAAATTTAAAGTTGTATACAAATATACTTTCTCTGCCTTGTTTTTCAAAAAATTCTCAAGGAAAGTGGGGTATTCAGTTTAACATTACATAACATTCATGAACAATTTATCATTTTATATGGATTAACTAACATCACTAGAATTTCTTAATGAGGAGAGTAATCATCAAGTAAATAAACCGTTAATTTGAGGGAAGATTTGTCAGTGGATAACATTTATATCAAATGAGTTCAATCAAAGAGAGCTGAAAAATAAGATTTTTTTATATATTTATGAAAGCAAAACTAATTTTAGAGATAAAAAATATTCTGAGCTTTAAAAGCAACAAAGCTATATAGTTTTTAATAAGAAATGTATTCAATACATATTGATTGTGTGCTTACTTTATGGCACTCACTTTAGGGGACATGATTAAATTATCATTATGATGTAAGGTGAGTGTTGCCATTTCTTTTTTTTTTTCATATTTCTCCTGTTTGAAAGGATCCTGCCTTCATTTAAATAGTGGAGTAGTGGGCTCTCATTAAACAGATGGAAGGGCACATTCATTATCCTACAGATATTTGGGACAATCAAGGAAGGCCCTCGTTTGTACCACCCCATTTCCTACATTTTCAGCTGAAAGTGCGGACTGTTTTCTGAAACAATTGCTGATCTTTCAGCTGAAACCAGCTCAGTCCTCTTTTCATTTTCTGGCAAATGTAAATGTGTAGCCTTGCTTCATTCTTGCCAATCTATTGCTTTGTGTGTGTGTGTGTGTGTGCGTGCGCATGTGTGTACATGTTTAAGAAAAAAAAAACTCTCACCCACATAATTCAAGACAAAAAAGCATAAACTATTAATTCTAGGTGAGTGGCCTTTTATTTCACTTGGCAGGTAAAAGGTTATTAAATTAACTTTCTTAATATTGTACCTAAAATACAATTGAGTGTTGCCATTTCAGTTCCACATTTGAAATAGCTAAATGTCAGAAATTTTAATTAATTTGCTTGATATCACAAGGTAGCAGCAGTGGAATTCAAACCCAGATCTTTCCACTTCCAAGATTTCTATTTTTATTTCTTTAAACTAGTGCTCTATTTGTATGTGTACATGGCAGGCAATGGCTGGGTGGGCTGGGAAAAAGGTATATAAAAGGCAGGAAACTGGCCATTCAAATAAAATACAGCACTTTATTCTGAGTTATGTCATTCATGTAATTTCTATTGAGTGGATGGGTGAATGGGGTTTGGAATATTAATCCATTTTTGTACAAAAAATTGCAATTTTTTCAATCAAGAAAGAGAGTAACCACCATTATTGTCCTTTCCAACTCCCCTCATCACACTGCTATCAGAATAAAAGCATTGCTAGTAAATGTTCAGTGGCTTTTCCCTTTGTTTATAGAATAGATTTGAAACCTATTAGCTTGATATTTTAAATCTATTAAATTTGTATTTAATTTATATGCTTAGCATTTTTATAAGCTATTCAGCTTATCAAATACACTACCTCAGTCTTCCAGATGTACTTCATTGGCCTTCAAATATGTCTTGTGTTTTCCCCTAAGGCCTGTTCACAGTCCTCTTGATATCATAAATCTCCTTCTATCCAAATTCTATTTATCCTTCAAGACCCAGTTCGAGTACTTCTATTGTGGAATAGTTACTGGCTAGTGCAGCTCATCATTGCGTTTTTCTGTGCTGGTCTCCTATAATCCTTGTCACTCAAGAGACATATTAAAACATCAAGTCAGCATCAAAGGAAGATCATGTATTTACTGGAACTTGAGTGAATGTTTTCTCCTGAGTATAACAAAGAATTTGGTCAGGGAAGGTAGCTCTTCTCAGTGGGAGAATGCAGAAATATGCTCACAGAGGGAAGAATGTAAGACATGCAGATGCTTTTATGGTTGTTTGCTAAGGCATCCAATAGTAGTGACTGTTAGGGACTGTTATTGATACAAGTATTGTTATTTTTGAGTCATTTATTTCTTTATATATCCTATCCAAAATTCTAATATTCAAACGTGTTATACAGATATGTAAAGTTTAAGATTCACTGTTATGACATACGGTTGTCACTTTGGCTGGGCTCTAAACTCTGAAGGCAAGAATTTTGCTTTCTCTCAGTGTCCAACATGGTTTTATGTGGATGCTTAATTAATTTCTATTTAATTTACTTGATTATTAACAACACACTAATATATATGGTTGTATGTGTGCATCTGAAAAACAGAAGGTACCTTCTATGCTCACTCTACAATGTTTACCAAAAAAGGGTGGTATTTCTTCTCAAAATTATAAATTAATATATAAATAAATTATTTTCTGGGATGGATATTAATGATCTTTATTCTGATTATCTTAATTATTGGATTAGTAAACACGAGAAGTTTTGCTTTTCTAAGCACTCCAGCTCATGACATGTCAATAAAAATTAGAATAATGTTTTTGATGTCTGTATGAGGTACAGTGAGAGACATTCCCTTAGCTGAAAAATCTAACCTGTCTGACTTGTATTTACTTATACAAATGCTCTCATTCATTTTACTAATAACAATGTGGAGATAGGAGGCAATTTAGAGTTCTTTTTATCATTTGTGTTATCTTTTTCATAGTATGATTTTTGTCAACAAATAATATTAATCCACTGTTATTGATTATAACAGTGAGATTGGGGGAAAAATATTCACAAAGACTTGGAGATGATTTTCATTTGTTAAACAAAGAAGAATCTTTTCCATTTCTGTTACTAGACCAGTTGTTAAAAGATGATGATGCTCTTGGACTTTTGTTGTTTACTGAAGTCTAAGCATATTTTGTCTTTACAAGGACAGACTGCTCCGTTTCACAGTTTTCTAAAGCAGATTAAGGGAGTTGAATTTTAAAAAAGTGAAATGTGTTATTTAGACCTGAGTAGATTTAGCAGTGTGTATTCTGGATCACAGTTTGTGAAGCATGACAGTGAAAAACCTCATATGCCAGAAATGACCAGTCCTTTTCATTTACTTTTTTAGGTTTATTTACTTTTATTTATGTTGCTGGTTTATTTTATTACCATTGAAATAGTGACATAGTAAGTCAAATTAGGATGTTGAATTTCATTGACAGTTTTGTCCTTTCTCCCATCATAGTGATGTGTAATTATAGCTAACACACATGGTAGGTATACTCTTTACCAGGCACGGATCTCTAAGTTTTTCACATATATTAAATCTTTTAATTCTTACATAACCCTTTGAGGTGCACAGTGTCATTATTCCCATTTTAAAGATTAGAAATCTGAGCTAGGAAGGTGTTAATTAACTTGTACATGTCACTCAACTAGTTATTGTGAGAGCCAAGGTTCAAATCCGACCACTCTGCTATACTAACTCAGTAACTAAATTTTTGCAGTGCAGAAAGTGAATGTAAAATGTAGGTTTTGAATTAGTTGCATTAATTTAATCGTTAGCACAAATGGAGATACTAACCATGTGTAGCAAACATTCCAGAAGTAGAGTTGTGTGAGGGTCATGCTTGTTACCATATAGGAACACATTAAAACTTATCAAGTGTGAATACAGTTTTTGCACATGTTAATAATGTGTAGAGTCTGAGAGAATAGAGCTAGGAAGTTTAATTTAAGATGCCTTCAGTACCATTCATTAAAAAAATATTGATTTGTGATGGAAGTGATATAGCGCCCCTGAATTTAATTAATGGATATTCATTGTTTATGGAGAGTAAAATTTATTTATTTGTGGGCTTTATTTGCGGGTTTTATAACCAAAATTTAATAGATGTTTATAAACACTTTATTCAATAACAAAATAATCTACATTTTTTTTTCAGGTGGAAAGTAAGCATGTTCTAAGACATACTGTATCATAGGTTATAAAATGAACCTCAACAAATTTAGAAGAATTTAAAGTATATACAGTATCTCCAACTACATGGAAACAAACTAGAAAAATCTACAAACACTTAAACAACATATATCTAAATAATCCATGGGTTAAAGTGGAAGCTTCAAAGGAAATAAATATACATTGAACTGTATGATTATTAAAATATAACATATCAATATTTGTGGGGCTCATCTAAAAGAGTGCTGAAGAAAATTTATAGCACTAAATGCATACATTAGAAAAAAAGAAAAATCTCAGATTAATAATCTAAACTCCCACCTTGAGAACTTATAAAAATAGAGTAAAATAAATCCAAAACAAAAAGAAGAAATAATAAAGCACACAAATCACTGAAATGTAAAACAGAAAAAAAAAAGAGCTGTTTTTTTTAAAAGTTCGACAAAATTGACAAACCTTTAGAAAAACTGACAAAAGAGAAAAGACAATTGCCAATATAAGTAATGAAACAGGATATCAATACAGACATCAAAAAGATAATAAAGAATGCTATAAACAACTCTAAACACATAAATTTGTCAGTATTTACAGAATAGAATAATTCCTCAAAAAACGCAAACTATCACAACCCATTCAATATGAAATAGATAATTTGAATAGCTCTATAATGATTAAGGAACTTGAATTTGTTAATTTTAAAACTCTCAAAAAGGAGAGCTCTAAATCCAGATGATTTTTCTGGAGAATTTGAAGAATACCAATTCTACACAGACTTTTTTAAAGAAAACTGGAAAGGAGAGAGCACTTCCCAATTCATTTTGTGGAGTTAGTATTACCCTGATACTAAAACAAAACAAAGACAGTGCAAGAAAATAAAATTACAGGCCAATATATCTTATTAGTGTAGATACCAAAATTTTTAAAAAATATATTAGCAAAGAGAATTTAGCAATAAATAAAAAGAATTAGACCATCTAGAAAAAAGTTTGATAGTTTCTTAAAAAACTAAACATGTAACTACTATATAACCCAACAATTGCACTCCTGAGCCCTTACTCCAGAAAAATGAAGGCTTATGTGTATATAAGTAAGTATCTGTACCCAAATGTTTATAGCAGCTTTTTTTACAATAGCCCTAAACTAGAAACAACCCAGATGTCCTTCAGTGGGTAAATGGCTAAACAAACCATGGTACATCCACAGCATGGCGGAATACTCAGAAAAGAATAACAACAAAAACTCAAAATACTGATACACACAACAACCTGTATGGATCTTGAAGAATTATGCTGGGTGATAAGCAACCTCCTAAGGTATGTATATATGGTTTGAATGCATTCATATAACATTCTTGAAATGACAAATTATAGAAATGGTAAACAAATTCATGTTCGATTTGCATTTGTATCAGAGTTTCCAGAACATTAGTCTGAGAATATGACCTGAGTTTAGTTTTGATTCTACCAGTATTTTTGGAAATTAACTTTTGGGGCTGGTTCCAGGCTAAGTGGTAAAGTAGATAAATCATATGCGTGATGCTACCCTACCTCCATTTATCTGGGCTTCTCCTTGTCCTCATTCCCATTGACTATATTGTCCATCCATCCCCACGAGTCTTTGCACTCAAGTGGTTGCCAACTCTGAGCCAAATGTGAGTTAGGGATAATGACTTAAGATGTTTTATTTTCCAGTGAGTTCAAGTTTAGTAGAGAATCTCTCAAGACTGAAAGACAAGGACTCTAATGGCAGATAGTGAAGAGGATGTTGTGCTCAGGAGGCCCCCGCGGTGACTCACAAACCATGTTTTATGGGCAGCTGTCATAAAGTTATTCTGGACTCTGCTTTCCTCATAATGCATCAGAGTTTTCTAAGTTAAAATTCTTAAAATGAATGCATTGCTTTCTTCCTTCCATCCAAATGTAATTTCCAATAGTCATATTAAATTCAGGTGGGGAGCAAGGCGCATTTTTAATGAACAAGTTTGAGATAAAAGAAATTTGGAAGCGACATTTACATATTACTCACTTTCAGGTGATAATTCCAGTGATTTTTAGTTGTGGCATGTAGAAACTTCCATCAATAAGTGGGCTTTTTGAAGCTGTTTTCTTTACTGATCTAAAGGCCCTTGTTTTAATATGGCATGTGATCAAAACCTTCATGGTAAAATGTTTTTAAGGACTTGGTAATGCATTGAATGGCCTTCTTATTTATTGAAACACATTTTTTTTTTTCTTTCAAATTCGGACTTGTTTTTCAAAATGCAAAATCAATTGAATATTTGTTACCAGCAAACCCATATGTGAAAAATATATATCAGTAATTGGGGAAAAAGAAGAGAGGAAATTTTGTAGCAATTCCTTCCCAAGGCTATTTAGCAGGACTCATAGAAATTGGCAGCTGATTAGAGGTTTTAGCTCTTGCAATCACTTCAGTCCTTACTTGTGAGATTACACCATTCTTATTCAGTAATTCTCAAAATCAGAGTTTATTTCTCCTAAGCCCTCATAGAAGTGGCAAAGTACTAGGGAAAAAAATCTATTTTCTTCAACTGACAACCGAGAATATGATTCTATTTTTTATAGCTATTTTTGTCTCATCAGTCCTTTAATATACTTTGAAACGAGTGTTGTTTTCCATTCTAATAACAAGTTGGTGAGTTATTTTCTAGCTGTCAGACGTTGATTGACATTTAAAAAAGTGAATATTTTTTTATGCCTTCATTGCACAGATCGTTTTTTAGTGATGAGGCCTCAAGTGTATGCACATATACTTGAACTATTTTCAGAGAGGCGAGGTTCTCCATTTTTTTAATTGACTATTTTCTAGGAAACTAAAAAGGGGTTGTTTGGATCAGTATACTTCATTATTCATTAAAACATCATTTAGACAAGGGACTTACATTATATACAGATTTTTTAATTGGTACAAAAAAGTACTTAGTACATACATGTATTCCTCAGAAACTAGAATCTAACTTTCTGTGACCCCACTAATACCCCTGGTAAGAGAAGGGAAACTTTTAATAGGGTATAATATTTTGCATTTAAGACAGGGTTAAGAAAACTATATTTCTTTGGAAAAAAATTTTCACTGAAAATATAACTTGGTATTTCTGTTTCACATTTATCAAAAAATATGTTAATTTTAAAAATAGCTTTCAGAATATTTTAGTCTTAAAAATGAAAATTATAGTCAATTTGTAGGTTCTCTTGGTTCCTCTGGTAACCCACATCTTTCCTTTGTACTCATCACAGGGCTTCGTATATTACTGAATTATGAGATTTTAGATATAGAGAAATATCTTAATGAGAGGCAAGTTCATTTAATACTGAGTAAGCTGAGATTCACAGAGTTTAAATGTCATGCTCAGTTCACACAGATCATCTAGAACTCCTAATTTGAAGCAGATGATATTTTCTGTAAATGCAGAATGTTTATTATTGGTTGAAAACTTTTTAGAATGAAGTCATGCTAGTAGCTTCCAAATTGATAAATTATTTGTGGACGATGTTGGTTTTTTTGAAGAGACAAATAAATGTCACCTTTCATTTACTTTTCTGCTTCCTGGATTTCTAGCTATATGTATTTTGAAAGATTTGTCTTCTGCACACATCAGCCAATAAATTACATTATTATATATAGATAGTATCTGTGGCATTATGTATAAAAATTAAAATTGCTAACTTCTACTTGCATTCTACATTACAAATTTTACATGAACACAGTCTACTGGATGTTAATATACTGAAAGAATTACTGAATTTAGAGCAAAGTCTCCTTACTCTATAATCTTGACAAACAAGGTAGGTTATTCAGAAGGTTAGGGAGATTTGGAGACACCCAAAGGTAGATGACTGACATGGCACACCAGGTTTTGCCTTAGGGACCACAGGTCATTAGTACTGAGGCTGCCTATTCTGCCTTTCTCCTTGCTCATCCCAGTGGCTATTGCACTCAGTTTTGTAGTGAAACACCTCAAATCCTTCTTTCAAGTAAGTGGACAGATATAGTAAATATTGAGTAGAGAGTTTGACAAATACTGGGTGTTGAGGTCAGTAAAGATTGTGTAGCAGAAAGTGAGTGGGGAGCATACCTACAATATTGTGTGGTTTGAGGCCTGACCTAAGGGAGCATTTCTGGAGAAGTTAAAGCTGAAACGTGCTAAATGAATTAATAGGTAATTCTCCTAGAAGAAAGGAGGGAGAGACCACTGTTTCACTCAGGTGAGACAAAAATACAAAGCTTTGGAGGCATGAGGGAGCACAACATGTTCTAGAATATGAAGGTATTTTAGAAAGACTGGAGAAGGATTGTCACAGTGTGGAAGTGGAGAGAGATAAAGCCAGTGAGATAGAAAAAGTCACCTCAAAATGGCAGAGCTAAATTCAGACAATTCACAAGACTTCAGTACTTCTAAATCTCTCCATCTTAAATATGTAAATCAAAGTAAAAATAATACTAGTCTTTAAATAAGATATAAAACATACATTTACTGAAATGAGGGGTAGGTTCTTTCCAAATTTTGGTTGTAGAACTTTAGACAAATTACTCAAAGCTGAACGAATCGTTTTCTCACACATGCTTGGTCTTCTAGTATGTAATACAAATCTATCAAGGAGGCTTATAAATCATAGATTTTGAATTTTACTCTAATAAACTGGAGTGATATTGAAGGATTTTTCACTAGAGATTTTTATGATCACTTGATTTTTCAAAAGATTATATGTCAGCATTGTGGAAAATAGCCAAGAGGAGATATTGAGATAAGGTAGAAAAGAGACCTTTTGAGGGAGATGACATGCTTTCTCTGTGGTAAGTAAGCATCTCCACTCAGGTAGTGTCAGTGGTGATAGAAATTAGAAGAAGGACCCAAGAAGTATTCAGGAGGCAGGAACGGCAGAATGTACTGATCAATGAAAGCAGAGGGTAGAGGTAAGCGGTTTTCAAGGTGAGAGAAAGATGAATTAGTGAGGGACATGTAGAGTGAGTGCTTGTGGAATATACTGGTGGAACTGACCCACTAGCACTTGAATATACTCATCGGCTGACATAGTTCTGGAAACATCAAGAATTAAAATGATAGAGTGGACAAGGTTGGGACTTAAACAGGAAAAAGGTTGTTTCTCACAGCTCTTTATTGGTGTGGCTCCAGGGACCTTAAGAGAAACTTATTTGAGCAGTTTGTTTACTTTCCTTGCATATCCAGGCCATTGGGCTTCAGATGAACACGGTCCTCTTCATGGCCGTACAGCCCTCAGGTCTTCTCATCTAGTGATGGAACAGCCTTTTTTAACTCTCCAGTTTTTCCTTAGCATTTCATCTCCTGAACTCCTGCTGTTGTTGGGATGTACCTGGAAAGTGTCAGGCATGGTTTATGATTCATGAAAAAGTACAAGTTAGCACTTTACCACTATAAATTTTCAAAACCAAAATTTGAGAATGAAGGAAGAAATGATTCCCTGGTGAGTAATTGGTCTATCCTAGAAAAATTTAGAGGCATTTGTTATGTGCATTTAAAAGGAGCTATTTAATGGACTTGTATTTTGTTTAATGTAAACTGATCCCATAACATTTTATGAATTATACTTTGCTCTGATATTTGGAGTAGGCATTTAGGACAAAATGTTAAATCAATTCAGCAATTTATAATGTAACTTAATAAACACGAAATATCCTAGAATATATGAAAATCTCTTCATGAAGTTGTGATGACCTTAATTTTTTTTTTAAGTCTACTATAGCCATGAATTACCTTGCCTATATTAAGCAAGTGTGTTATTCAGGAGTAATACATGATTTGTTAGATATCAATCTTTGGGCTATCTCATTTTATTTATTAGATGTTTATTATATCTCATAAATTTAATAACCTTTAATTTTTTGTGTTGTTGGAACTTCATGGTAAAAATTAGAATATTTTAAAAAGTATGTTATAAAGGAAAATGGCAAGAATCACCCATTATTAAAACCTATAGATAATTTTTTTTATATAAAAGATATATATATATATATATGCAATTTTTTTTCAAGGCTACTGAATGTTCTTTAGGAACATAACTTTAACCATTTTTTACTAATTCATGTTTTGGATGTACATATTTTATTTAACCTCTCCTATATATCTGGATATACATATATACACATACAAATACATATATACATATACATATATATAAAACATTTCTATCTTT
This sequence comes from Pteropus alecto, assembly GCF_000325575.1. NCBI lineage: Eukaryota > Metazoa > Chordata > Mammalia > Chiroptera > Pteropodidae > Pteropus > Pteropus alecto. Next base: position 6,729,936 of record NW_006494610.1, read on the forward strand.
GACAAGTTATTACTATTATAAATAAGATTTTGAAGAGCATTCTTAAACATATAATTGTTAAATAAACCTGTTAATTTTCTAAGGATACATTCCTACAAGCAGAATCATTGGATCAAAGTATTTAAAATCTGTCTGTTGATGAATATTGTCAATTTTCCTTTTGACCAAGATGTACCAGGATAAAAAAAAATTCTGAAATGTGCTTACTAGACCAGATTAATGCAGTATTTATAATTATTGTTTCCTTGAAAAATCATAAGAAAATGGATTCTTTGCCATTTAAATCAAAAGCAGTCAGTTACTAATGTAGGCCTCTAAGGAAATGTCTTTTTTTTTTTCCAAAGTCACTTTTCATTGTTGTACCAGTCATTGTCAAAAAGAATATTTTCCCTTTGTGTTTAACATGTAGAGAAATCATTAGTGTCCAGGTAGCAAATGTCAGATTTAGTGTGTCTGGACATCAATTTTACCGTTACTATTTGAGATTATATTGTTTTATCACCCTAAATGATTTGTCTATCAAGTCACATTTGACAAATATATTGATGTTAAAATTTGCTATACTATTAATACTACTTGATTGAAATTCTGTCTGGGCCACAATGCTACCAAAAAATACATAGAATTGTCCACTTATTTATTACTTCCATTATTATATAATGGAAAAGGAACTGGGATTAAAGTGTTTTACAAAAGTGTTCTCCATTTGATTGAGAAGATAGGCTCTCCTTTAGTCTTTTTATTTCACGAAGCCTGAATTCTTCAAATATTAGACTGAAAAAAAAACAAAAAACAAAAAAAAAACACCTGTTAGTAGGAATTCATCCAACAAGTATTTACCAAATATCAATGCTCTTGTCACTATGAAATCTGAACAAAAATTATTGAAATGAGGGAGATGGAGCTAAATGGTGATACCATTTAGCCCACTTTAAGACATGTAATGGATGTGGGCTGTGGCAGCAGACTGCCCATTTTTGAAACCTAATGAGTTTTTACTAGTTGTGTAATCTTGGACCACATACTTGAACTCCAAGTGCCTCAATGTCACGTTACCTGTGAAATTAATTTAATAGTAGTTTCTAAATTGGGAGACATAGCAATTCGTGATCATAGCACAATGTTTGGCACATAGTAAGCACTGGTTAAATGTTACCTACTACTTAGATCAGAATAAACTAAAAATACAAAACACATATTTCCTTCCATATGCCACTTTTCTCCTAAAATGGCACATGTTTCTGGACCTGTTGCAGGACTATAAAGAAAGTAATGTAACAGCTTGGCTTATGCAAAGTTGAGCTGGAGAATACATGAACTATACATTATTGAAACAGTTGTGATAAGCATACAAAGAAGGCAAACTGATTTTCTCTTCTTGGGCCAAAATTTTAGATATGATTTTATTTCAAAAGCATATTATAAAGAAATATAATGAATCAAATTCAGAGTATCATCTGCTTTGGTTTCTCAAATCCCATTTTAGTATGCTTTGCAGCTGTGTTGTTTTTATAGGTAAATAGGTGTTTTCAACCCAAGTGGAATTACAGTTGGAAGTTTAAAACCAGTCAAAACCTTATTCTTGATGCTAATAGGGAATGTGCTAACATGTCCAAGAGGAAGATGTATGTAAATCTCTTAAAATCCCCTTAATTGTTTTAAAATGTGTGTGTATGTGTGTGTGATGATCTAGAAAACAAGAATAAAAAATATATAATTATAATTCAGTGGGTACATTGAAATTAACAGAAGTAATTCTTGCCATAGTTAACAGCATAACAGAATTTATGGAACCTCTACTCTTTTTAAAAAATACAGATTAATTCTGGGTGGTTACAGAATCTAACCTTTAATTATTCTGTAATATTAATTAAGTACCAACATTCCTTAATCATAATATAGGCAGAATGAGACATGGTGCTTTTAAGTCGGGATTCCAATTCAAAGTAAATGTAATGTAATGCAGTTGTGAATTTTAATGAATTATTTCATTTGTATTTGAATAGCTTCTCCCAATGTATTGCTGCACAGCATCAAAGATTTTGTGTACCCTGGAGCCTTAAAATAGCTATTCCAGAATATTAATTTATAACTGTTCAGGGCTTCTTCTAGGGTGCTTTCATACTACCACCAATTAAATCCCAAAATTCATAACTATATCCAAAGCAAAGCTTATAAAATTCATCCTAGTATCAACTGAAAATTAAGAACATCTTCATGAGTGAATTCCTGTCACTGAAAGACAGTTCAGTATTATGTATTTTCAGGATCTGTAATTCACAGAGATGAATATTAGGAAGAGATCCTCTTCTTCTTCTTACCCTTTCTAACAGCTATTGTCTTTCCCCTTAACTAGGCGCCCTGTCTCCCACAGAGGATGGTCTTGTGTTAACCCTGCCCTACTCCTTTTCACAACTTGTTCTCAGGAAGAATTTTGAAAATTGTGTTCACCTTATTATTATTCTTACTAATGGCTAATGAAACTTAAATTAGCTGCTTCTAAAGAACTTTTTTGTTGTCATTTAAAAGAGAGATATTTGTACCAAAGAAATATATCGCTAATGGAGAATTAAAAAAAAATTGATTGAATTGCTAGAAATATTTTTGAGGAGAGAAAGTCATTACTAGTACTTTCTTGAAATCATGACATAGAATTGATTTGTCTTCTCTACATGTAGACTTAGAACATATACTTTTTATCATTTTAAACCCTATTTACTAAGGAAACAGATGAACTAATTTTCCATCTGCTTAAAATGAGGAGATCCGCTGTTAAAAAGGTGATTATAATTTATCCAGAAAAAATGGAATATTTCCCTGTCAACTTGGGAATAATCAAGGAGCACACAGAAGTTAAGGTTAACAAAGAGCTAGGGAAAACAGATTGTCTAGATTAATTTTATATATACTATGCAATATAGAAAAACCTCATAATATTTAATTCTTTTTGTTTAATGTAAAAAGAAGTCTTCAAAAACAGAAAAAGTTAATATTTCACATCCACACATAATTAACATCTTTGTTGATTTGCTTACTTTCTATACATATTGTTTAGTGACGAGATCATATTCGGTTTTCTATGTTATGTTGCTTTTAAAACATATAGATATCTTCTATGTTAAAATGTTTAAGCATATTAGTTGTTATTTAATATTTTATTAGTTTTAGCAGTTTAAATTATAATAAACATAGTATTGCTTTGTAAATTCCTTCTAATCTAATAAGATAAACATATTTCTAAATAAACTTATGTCACTTTAAACATTTTTAACATTGACCACATTAGTCATCTGAGATTTATTTTGTGTATAGGATATAAAATGAAGTTCTATAGTGATTTTTTGTCAAATAGTTGATTATATCAGTGTTTTACCTTAAATAACAATTTTCTTCCCCACCAATTTATGAAAATCCTTTATCATATATAAAAGGCATCAAACTTTTTGACATTGTTTCTAGATGGTCTATTTTGATATTTTGTTGAGTTTGACATTTTATTAGGTAATCATTCAAATTATGTGGGAAATAGATTTTTTTAAATTAGCCATTATCATTGACATTTTTGAGTTATATCTTGAAGAAAAATTAAGCATTGCTTTATTTATTAAATCTAAAAAAATATTAAATCCTCTCTTAATCATATAATTTTTTCTTAGCCTAATAAGTAAGTAATAAGCATACAGAGAAACAGCCACATCTGCTAAAAAATTGTATATAAACATAGGCTTGAGAGTTAATTTCTAAGTGTAAGGCCTCCAGAGACCAATTACTTATTTTATCTTTAAACCAGACCACTTTTAGAAAAATTCAAAAACTGGAAATTGAGGAGAAATGCTGAAAAATGAGTTTGTTTTCTTCTTCTTCATCAATGGTTCTATCAGTTATTTCTGATCCTTGAATAGCAGGAAGGGAAGATGAGAGCTGATTATTCATCACCACTCCTATTTTTATTTCAGTTGACCCAGTTTAAAGATAAGAATAAAAATAATTTCTGGCTTATTTTTATGGGCCATTCTGCAGTTTTATGTTGGTTTTAAGTTAGCACTAGTTGAATGGTTAATAATTTTGATGACTATTTTGCTTTAGCTTTAATAAGTAGTATTATGTTATTACATTGAAATACAGAAATCAGTTTTTTATCGTGTACCCTAATTTTAATGATATCCTCCAGTACATGTGACTCCATTAGCAATAGTATATTAACTGGTAATATAAAATAATATTTGGTGTGTTATTTGGATTATATTTGTATGTTAACTTTGCCTCCGTTATTTGGCCTAGATTTAGAGAAATCTGATGAAAATCTTTCAATAACCTGCTTTTTCCAAGCATCACCTGTGTATGGTTTTAACAATATTTATTGGTTTTAAGTTAGCTAAATTCATAGGGTTTTATCTTTTACTTTGCTTGTATTAATTTATAAATACCAGGTTCTACTAAATAGATTCGTATTATCAATGCTAGCAACAGATGGAGTATCTTTTGAATCATAATTATTTGGCCAGATAGGGTGATTTTACAGACTACAAGAAAAAGCCTACTTTCATGTGATAAAATAAGGTTCTCCTTTTTTGGGTACATTTTCACAATTTCTGTTAAAAATAGGACAGTAAAGGTTGACTTACGCTATTTTGGGAATAAATAAGAGTTGGCTCAGCACTACCAACCTAAAATTCTATTTGAAAATAACTCCTTAAAAGTAAAGCTTGAGTGCTTTTTGTATCTAGCAAATCTCTTAGCTAAATGTCATCATTTTTATGTTTTAATAATGTATATTTGCTGATTATAGGGTAGCAATGAAAGGTTCAATTTGCATTTATCTGGTTATATTTGAAAAATTAAAGATTTATTTCTCTAAAGAGCCAGTATTAAGAGGCATGTGAGAGACTCAAGAGCTCAGAGGGCAGGGCAGAGCTTTTTCATGTATTCTCAAGTGCTAGAAATGGCTCTGCATGGACTGCTTTAAAATGCAATCACTGATCTTGACCTCTGACTACCTTTTCGGGCCTGTCCTCTTTTTCCATCAGTTGTTAAGATAATTTGGATCTCTCCCATTAAGTTTTCTAAGCTCCTGTATTTTTAGACAAACTGTTTTAATTCTAACATGTATTCTTTTTTAAAAATTTATTTATTTTAATTAGTTTCAAGTATACAGTACATTGGTTAGACACCTATATAGTTCATAAAATGATCTTCCCAATTGCTCCCTCCCTCCCCTGTCCCTCAACCTAGCCAACATATTAATGCTAACTGCATTCCCTATGCCATGGTCATGACCTTCCATCAGCTACTGATTCGTACTTCTTTAACCTTTCACCCCATTCTCCTAGCCCCCCAGCTTCCACTCCCCTCTGTCACCAAATTGTCTACTATATTTATGAGTCTGTTTTTGATTAGTTTATTCTTTTTATTCCTTAAATTCCACATATAAGTGAAATCATATAGTGTTTATGTTTCTCTTTCTGACTTAAATACCTTCTAGGTTCATCAAAACAATATCTTTTTCCATCCCCTTCCTTTTAATCTGAAGTGAGTCTCTTGTAGGCAGCATGTAGGAGTCTTATTTTCTTATCCATTTATCCACTCTACCTTTTAGTTGGGACACTTAATTCTTTTCCATTTGAGGTACCTATTGATAGGAATGTAGTTGTTACCATTTTTTATTCCTGTTTTTGATACATGATTTTTCTTCTTAAAGAAGTCTCTCCAACATTTCCTGTAATACTGGATTGGTGATAATAAATTCCTTTATCTTATTTTTGTCTGGGAAGCTCTTTATCTGTCCTTCAACTCTAAGTGATAGCTTTCTTGGATAAAGCATTCTTGTTTGTTCCCTTATAGGTAATTATCTGCTTTTCTCTTGATGCTTTTAAGATTCTCTCTTTGTATTTAACCTTTGGCATTTTAATTATGATGTGTCTTGGTGTGGGCCTCTTTGGATCCCTGGTTTTTGGGACTCTCTGAGCATCCTGAGGTTTTATGTGCATTTCCTTCACCAGGTTAGGGAAGTTTTCCATCATTATGTCTTCAAATAGCTATTCAACATCTTGTTTTCCTTCAGGTATGCCAATGAAACAGATATTTTGACCTTTAATAATGTCCCATATGCTCCTTAAATTATTTTTATAATCTCAGCATCTTTTTTCTTTCCCTTCTGATTGAGTGCCTTGGCTTTCCCATCCTCTAGATAGGTCATTCGATCCTCTTCTTTATTCACTTTGTTTATTCCTTTGTTTATTCCATTTAATTTACTTCTCATCTCAGATAATGTGTTCTTCATTTCTGACTGGTTTCCTTTTATAATTTCCATTTCCATTTTTATGGTTTTTTATCTTTTTGTTGAGTTCTTCGAATTTATCTATGCTTTCCAAAAGTTCATTGAGCATCTTTATAACCTGTGTTTTGAACTCCGCATCTGTTAGATTACTTGACTCCATTATTTCTGGATCTCTGTTCTGTTCTCACTTATGGTTTCTGCTTCTTTGTCTTCCCATTTTGGCTGCCTTTTTGTGTCTGTTTCTATGTGCTAAGCAAAGCTCCTAAGTCTCCCGGTCTTATTAGTGTGGATTTGTGAAGTAGGTGTCCAGTGGCATGGTCCTAAGAGGTGTTCAGCTGCAGGCCAAACTTAGCCCCAGGCTGTGACCCTCCAGGGCCACCTATTAAGATTCAGTAGGCAATCCACAGATGCTGTGCTTATAGTTGCCTCAAAAGGCCATACCAGAAACCGAGGCCAGCTGCCTCCAGTGTGAGTCTAGGTGCTGCTCAGTAAATAGCACCTGATTCACTGAGGATACACCTGGAAGTGGCTTGGATGAGGCTTCGAGTTCGGGGAGGCGAAGTTTCAGGGAATCCTCTGGGCTTAGAGACACCTGTTATCCAGTTCGATGCTCTCACTTCAATGGCGGCACTGTGTCCTCGCACTGGGTGGGGGGAGGGCTCAACAAGGAACAATGGATACACCCAGCACTCTGTACAGAGCGAGTCTTGTCTAACACCTCACTCAGACAACATCTCCCTGTAAGTCCCTGGTGCCCCCAGCGTGCAGTCCAGTCGGCACTGGTGCTTAGAGCGAGCAGGTCTGTTACCACAAAAATCTGCTAGCAGTTGCGGCCCCTTTAAGAGATGTCTGCTGCTGCTGCATCCTCCGTCCCACTCAGCCACTAGAGACGGGCAGCCCCACGTCCTCGCCCCGTCATTCCTTCTGCCGTTGCAGGGTGCTTTTTGAATTTCTCCCTAGTTATATGGCTTATTCATCTAGATCCTAGGCGATTTTTCCTTGCTACTTGTTCCATGTTTCTGTCGTTACTTTGACTTGGTTGCCAGAGGGTTGAACAGAGCCTCTATCATCTATACCTTTTTTTTCTTTGTGGTCCTGACATTTATTTTTGGTGGATCTCATGAACTTCTGTTATCATCTCCTTCAGATAAAGCTTCTTTTCAGATATTTACTTAGTTGACTTTGTGTGAAAAACAATAATCTACTTGTGGGACAGATTAATCCAAGTGTGAGTAGATTTCATGTAAATTGGAGTCTACTCAAATCAAAACTCGACAGGAAGAACTTCTGGCACTAACAAATAACTGTTTTTCATCTGATTGAAACTTTGCCTAGACTAGATTGTCTTTATTGCTAAAAGAATGCATCCATTCCTTAAGCATTTTTATCTACAGTTAGAATTAGCACTCGTTTTCATTTTTAAAATTTAGCATTAAGTGAGAAAGCTGGTTTCAGCCTCCATACATTTTTTTTTTTTTTTTTTGATGTGAAACCACTTAAAAAGCCCAACAGCAACAGCAGGAGTCAGGGATGAGGCCAGGGAAAGAAGTGGTGGATTTGAAGAGGAAGAGTCAGGAAGCATTCGTGAATTTATGCTGGCCCCTTTAAAACTGCATCCTATTATTAATGACTGAGATCCAGCGTTTCCCCTCTTCCATTGACCTCTTTCAGTCACACAAACTGGAAAAGAAAAATGGTATCAATGGAGTAGCAGAGCCCGAGAGAAGTGGCAACAGTTATTGAAAGACAGATGGACCCTTTAATATAAGTATAAATACCACTTCTTTATTATTATCTATATACTAGACTCTATAAAAACGGCCTATATGCAGAATATAATATTTTTGTCTAAAAGAAAGAATCTTAGACATTTTGAAACCCTTAGCATTACAACACACACACATATATATATATATAACAATGCACTTTAATTTTAAAATTATACTTTTAAATTGTTTCAAGGAGAATATCATGTTCTAGTTATAGAAGCAGTGCACAAAAGTATCTTGAGAGTAACCATGTTAAAATTATATTGTTCCACGTATATACCTTATTTTATCTAGAGTAGACACAGATTTAAGAGCTGATTATTAGATAGCTCTTTAACATAAGAAGTTCACATGTTCTCCAGATAATTATTCATTGATGAACAGAGGATTAGAAATACTAGAAGGTTTTGATTTTTTAAAAAATATTTTTTGTTTGTTTTTATTTTTTTCTGGCCAGAGGAGCATAACATTGAATAGGAAACAAATGTTTTACATGGAAATTTTAAGAAGTGAATTTCTCAACCATTTAACTTTTGAAAGATTACTTGGATATATCAACTGTATAGAAGGAATAAATTGTGAGAATAATGATCTCTAGATATTTTAATATGAACTTGTATAGGAGACTTATGAAAATTATTAGTTTTATAAAAGTCTGGGAAACTAGTTTAAGAGTGGTATGAAGAGTCACACTGAGGTAACGCAGTCTTAGGCATTAGAGACCAAACATAACTAGACATCAGTTTGTAACTTAGGTCATATAAATATTTTAATGTTTATAGAGAAAATTATGGTTATGATACATGCAAAATTATCTGAGCATGAAAAAAGTTTGTTTATTAAAATTTTTTTAACTAGTTTTTCTTACACATACATGGTGTCTTTTATTCCCAGCTCTTATCTCCATAAAAGACATATCAAAGAAAATCTCTAGAATATATTTTATACAATTTAGAGGGCATAAGTAGGCTTTTTGTGTTAATATTTATAATTATTAAAATTTTACCAATTATATCCAATCAAAAGTTCACACACACGTCCATCATTTCCCAGTACTGTCTTTTGATATACCATATTAATTTTATATCAAATTATAAATTTATATAAAAAATAGCGACTTACTATTTCAATGTATAGGGTTTAAAAATGCATTAAAATCTAGTGATTATTTCAAAACAATATACTACTTGAATCCTATCATTCCTTAGTTTAATTTAATTCATTTTTGACAGAAATAACATTTGTCATGTGTTAGAATCCACAGATTTTTAAAATTATTTTTGCAGTCATTTTATATTTGTTAAATGTGTAGAATGTCCTTTAGAGCTCATTCTTCCTTGAGTAAAAGCCTAAAACAAAAGACCAGCTTGACTAGGTGGGGATCTTATAGAATTGAATCAAGTCCTAGTGTCTTCAAGGCACTCAGAAATGGACCAACCACATTGTATCCTGATTGGCTCCTATCCCAAATCTGTTGAGTTATTGACTGACACAGGACAAAAAAGTTCACCATTAAAACTTTGGCCTTTATTCCAGAAAAGCTCTTAATATTACTTAGCACTTATACCTGGTGATATCTTCCAAAATTTTTGCATGTCCCTTTGTTGTACATTTAGTTTTAATGGAAAGATGAATGGTATATTGATTTTTTTTTTAAATAATCTATTTTCCAAGTAAATTTATTTTGTTAAATATGTATGATTTTGGTAAAGGCCTTTAATGGACTCAAAAACCAAGTTGATGATGGGATCAATAAGCAGTTTTAGATGCAATCTATTCAACTGTTTGTGGGATTGATTTTATCTTTTCACTGGGAAGAACTTAAATTTTTGTCTTTCCTTCATATTCTTTAGGTAATATTCTGTGATCACTACCTTATCAAAGTAAATAACTAGATATTTGGTTATAGTTAAGGCTGTAAAGCATGAAAGAATTAAACTTTATTAGTGATGCATGTCCCCTGTCATTTTTTTTGTGAACACACAGATGATAAATGCCAATTTGTGAAGAAGTATATGTTTCAGACAATTTTTAAGTCAATCAAAAACATTCTCTTTCTCCAACTAGATATTTTATTTAGTTTTTGAAGCATCATCTTTTATTAGTAGTTTTATGATTTTCAAATATCTAGTGATGGTTCATCTGAATTCACCAACTGGCCTAAACGACTAAACATTTATATAAAAAGAAATTGATAAATCATTGCTCCATCAAGTTTCTCCATGAAAAAAGTCTCTTTTAGAAGGTCTTAATTGCTGATGTGGCTCAGATCAGTGGACACTGTGTTGTGTTCTTTAACCCTCATTCTAAGTCTTGGAGGTGTCCATCCAGCTTATCTGGGCATCTTATCTGGGCATACTTGTATGTAATTGGGCCCATTCTTAGAAGATTTATATCAAAGGCAATTTCATCTCATTAAATTTCAACAATGATTTGTCTGATAGGTATTTAATCACTTCTTAGTTAACAAAATTCCTTTCTACATCTAATCCTAAGATATCTTAAATTTTGTAAGACAGTTTTTATCTATCAAGCATGCATAATGGCCTGCTGCTTTAGACTGAGCTGGATCACCACCTGGGGCCACATCTGAGCACAACACATCCAAAGGGCAGACTGGGCAGACACTAGAGCCCTGCTAAAGCAAATTCTGCTCAGTACGGTCCACTCCTGCACAACAACTCCTCCACTGCAGTCACAGCCAGTCCTCACAACCAAACAGCCCTTCTGTTGTAGTTGAACCTTGGTTGCTGTTTGCACATTAACCAATCATTAATGTGCAAACAGCAACCAAGGTTCAACTACAACAGAAGGGCACACACAACCCGTAGAAGGAACACACCTGGAACACGCAGCTCAGCTGACCAGGGAGACTGCGCTGCTGGGCCCCACATGATACCTACTACATAAAGCCAGTTAACTAAGACTGAGAGACATAGCAGCCCATACCATAATATATAGAAACAAACACAGAGAAGCAGCCAAAATGGGAAGACAAAGAAACATGTCCCAAGTGGAATAACAGAACAAAGCTCCACAAAATGAACTGAACAAAATGGAGACAAGCAATCTACCAGATACAGAGTTCAAAACACTAGGGGAACAGTAAATGAACTCAGTGAGAACTTTAACAAAGAAAATATAAAAACGAAGATGGAAAACATAAAAGAGAACTAGTCAGAAATGAAGAATATAATATCTGAGATGAAGAGTACATTAGAGGGAATCAACAGATTTGATGAAGCTGAGGATTGAATCAGTGATTTAGAGCCTGGGGTAGCAGAGGACACCCAATCAGAACAGCAATAAGAAAAAAGAATCCAAGAAAATGAGAATAGTTAAAGGGGCCTGTAGAACAACATCAAGCGTAACAACATTCGCATCATTGAGATACCAGAAGGAGAAGAGAGAGGGCAAGAAATTGAAAACTTATTTGAAGAAATAATGACGGAAAACTTCCCCAACCTGGTAAAGGAAATAGACATACAAGCCCAGGATGTGTTACCAGCAATCAGGTGTCTGCACTGTGGGAGTCAGGAGCTCTGTCCTTGCATTCCCCACAATAGATATGTGTGGAGATCTGATGCTCAGAGAAGACAGTAGGCAAGGAATAGCAAATGGAAGCAATTTTATGAAATAGAGCAAAGCAAAGTATGCTTGAAAGAAAATCCAAGAGGGCACCTCGATAAAAATTGAGTGTACTGAGAAATTGGGGATCCAGGTTTTTATGGGTCATAGGACTTTTTTGTTCTCCCTCTGTCTTTCCTACCTCAAATGGCACAAATTCCCTGCTCCTGCCTAAGACCTTCCTACTCCAAGCTTGGGCATGTGTAGTGTCTGCCTGTAGATGTGAAGTCATATGCCTGTGCCGTGTGGACTGTGAGGGTAGTTACATGCTTAATTAGCTAATTTCACCCATACCATTCGAGCGTCCCAGAGTAATGTCAAATAATGGTCATCTGTAATTAACTGACCATGGGGAAGCAAGCCAGGCACCAGACGCAGCCAGCTGCCTTATTGTGTACATTCTTCTACTGAGTCATCTCAGGCATTGTTAACCCTTTATTGTCTCTCTTCCTCTGACTCAAATCTACCTATCTGTCTAACCTGTCAGAAGCACAGAAAGTCCCAAACAAGATGAACCCGAAGAGGCCCACACCAAGACACATCATAATTAAAATGCCAGAGGTTAAAGACAAAGAGAGAATCTTAAAACCAACAAGAGAAGAGCAGTTAGAAGAGCAGTTATGGGACCTCGCATAAGACTGTCACCTGATTTCTCAAACATTATAGGCCAGAATGGATTGGCACAGAATATTCAAAGTGATGAAAAGCAAGGACCTACAACCAAGATTACTCTACCCAGCAAAGCTATCGTTTAAAATTGGAGGACAGATAAAGAATTTCCCAGACAAGAAAAACCTAAAGGAGTTTATCACCATCAAACTAGTATTACAAGAAATGTTAAAAGGACCTCTTTAAGAAGAAGAAGAGAAAGAAAACAGTTTAAAATATGAATAATAAAATGGCAATTAACTACATATCTACCAATAATTATTTTCAATGTAAATGGATTAAGCGCTCCAATCAAAAGACAGCGTGGCTGAATGGATGAGAAAACAAAACACTTACATATGCTGCTTACTAGAGACTCACTTCAGATCAAAAGACATATACAAATTGAAAGTTAAGAGAGGGAAAAATATATTTCATGAAAATGAAAAAGAAAAGTTAGGGTAGCAATACTTATACAAGACAAAATAGACCTTAAAACAAAGACTATAATAAGAGACAAAGAAGGACCCAGTAATCCACTTCTGTGTATTTATCTGAAGAAATGCAAAACATTGCTTCAAGGGGACATGTGCATCCATACGTTTATTGCAATATTATTTACAATAGCCAAGATATGGAGGCAACCTGGGTGTCCCATCAATGGATGAATGGATAAAGAAGAGATGGTACATATATACAATGGAATGTTACTTATCTATAAAAAAAGAAGGAAATCTTGCCATCTGCAACAACATAGATAGACCTGGAGGGTACTGTGTTGAGTGGAGTAATTTAGACTGAGAAAGACAAATGCCATGATTTCACTTACAATGTGAAATCTAAAGAACAAAATAAACAAACAAAACAGAAACATAGATACAGAGAACATTTTGATGGTTGCCAGATGTGAGGGGCATGGAGGGAGTGAAAAGGTGAAGGGATTAAGAAGAAATCGGTAGTTACAGATAGTCATGGGGATGTAAAGTTAAAGTATAACAAAGAATTGAGTCAATATTGTAATACCTACCTATGGTGTCAGCTGGCTACTAGATTTATCAGGATTTCCACTTTGTAAGTTATATGCAGGTCTAATCACTATATTATACATCTGAAACTAATATCATATTGTATGCCAACTGTAATTGACAAATAAAATTAAAGAAACAAAAGAAAAAGTAATAAATGTATATATTAGAAATATCATAAGGATAAAATTGGAAAGTTAATAAAATTCTTGAAATTTTATATATATTTTTTGCAATTATACAGTGCTAACCTAGACATATTCCAGAAACATAGGTCATATACAGAATAATAATGTTTGATTTGTTTTTATAATATGCCGAATTAATTTTCTACCTAATAACACCAGGATGGTATTGAGATTAAATAGCAGAAGGTTTAAAATCAAAATCTAAATGGAAATTTTTAAAATTGCTCATAAAGTTCTTTTAATCTGTCACCTCCATGTATTGATTGCATGATTATGATTTCAATATATCATTTTTATTGATATTAATTTTTAAAAACTATATTTTATTGAAAAATAAAATTCAATTTCGGCTTTTAAATTTATACTATCATAGCATCTATAGTTGCATTTCAGTGTTACTATGTAGTTCTTGGTTATTTTAGAATTAATGTATTTCATTAAATTCTTACAGCAAAGTAACAAGATAAATACAGGGTAGCTACTTTGTTTGCATTTAAAATATTCTTCATTGGTAGTTGAATAGGAGAGAAAAAATACAAGTTATAAAGTATATTTCTTCACTGAAAGATTTTGTTCTGTTTATATGGTGATTTATTTTGGTTTAAATTTCTATGTCCCCAATAAGGCAGTGACTTCCTGAAGGCAAAAATAGTAATCTGTACCTCCCTAACATCTATCATAGTATTTGGAATAATGAAATATGCTTAGTAAATTCTTAGTGAATTGAATCGTGATTCACGAAGTGGGTAAAATATTTGCTTCATGACATTTTATGACTGTTAGTTTAACTATAATTTCAATATCAGTGTAATTTTAGTCAATTTAGGGGATATTTAGAAGTTTGGGCTAATTGATTTCTTCTTTGATTGTAAATGTTATCCTGCTTACCATGGAGTTAGAGGTGAAATGATATTATTCCTTCATCACATTGATATTTCCAGTCTGTCACTGGATGGTAGAGATGCTGTAGGCAGGGAAACCAAGTTAGAACCTTAGCGGTTGTCTAGGTGAGTAGCAATAAAAATTCGACATAATATGTTGGAAATGGAAAGGGAAAAATGGTAGACTACAGAGAGACAGAGATGAAAATCTCAAATGAATTTTACAACTGATTTGATTTTGAAGATACAGGGAAGGGAAGGCTCAAAAATTATAGATTTCTAAGTCTGGATAATGAAGAATTTTGGTGTCCTTGTCAGGGACTGCAGGGAATGGTTGTATAGATAGAGCTTTTTCAATAGTTTAAATAGATTTGAATTTGAGGCAAAAGCAAGTGGGAAAATGTATGGAAAGGAGGAATACCAGAAAATATGCAACTCAGGAGACATGTACAGTCTGTCTATTAGATCTCAGAGTTATAAAATGTTGTAACTGAACAAGAACTGGTGCAAAGATTAATTTGGTAGCTGAAGAAAGTGAGTCCTAGAAGAATGAAGTAATATGGGTAAGGTCCCAGAGATACTGGCAAAGTGAATACTAGAATTCTCCTCTCTTTTCTTAAATCATTTTTTCCAGTTTCTTATGTATAATTAAAGTTATAGGAACAAATATAATATTTTTGGTAAAGAGTGCAGTAAAAGAAGGGGTAAGAGGGTTATTTTAAATATAAAAAATTAAAAAATAAAAATGTTGGATAATATTATTTAAAAAATCAAGAAAGAAGGGAATTTTTATTATAATTTTTAAGACTGGCAGTTTTATGAAATGTCATCTTTATTTTAAGTAGTTAGGTTTTTAATGTGAAATATGTATTCTTCATAAAGTATTTAAGTGTTTCCATAATTGAAATTTTTCATGGATCTAAATTTTCTTATACATTTTTCTTACTTAGCACCCTTATAGGAACCATAGCAACAAAATCTTTACAACCAAACCCTTATAATGTAATTATTGTAAAGGTCGAGGGAGCCATGATAAATTAATTTTTTTATGTGAAAAATTTTCCTCAACTTGCATGAAACTTTTATTTTAATCAACAAAACTGACAAAATTAAACTTAAATAATTTGAATAAAATAATCAGTTTGAGTCACAAGTGGATTTACTCCATGTAAAAAATAGGGAATATTTAATAACTTTCCCCTTAAACTTAAGCAACCAATGGGAGGATTATATTTTAAATCCAGGTATATGTAATTATTGTGAATATCCTTATGAAGTGTTTTCTTTAATCATTCCTCTTCCAATAATATGATCGAACAAAGATCATTGTAACCCTCATGCATTTCTTTGAAAGTTAATTTAATTGGAGAGAAAACATAGTTTTCACTTATGATTCTTTCCCACACTCACTGTGGAAAACTTCTTTTCAATAGTGGTAGAGAGATTCCAGATATATTAATTAGTGACAGCACTTGATTATTATCCAATTAGGAAGCTCTGTTGTCTCATATATCTCTGAAAAGAGGACAGATGAGAATGAGAAAAGGAAAAAGAGATGGATTGATTGAGATTAAAATGATGATTTAGCATTGGGAAATATGCTGTTGTTTTATTATTGGAAGAATGATCCACTTAAAGATATTTGACAGATCTTTTCCCAAATATTTTATATGTTTTTTCAGGTGCAATAAATGCATTTTTTTAAATAGTCAAAAGGTCTTTAGATGTAACTACTCTTATATGGAAAGAAATAATACTACACACAAGAAGATGTAATTCATCACATTTTAGAACAATTTTAAAGTGGTTTAAGAAGTTTCACTTAAAATATAATTAAAATATGAGTATTAACAATTGTGATGTTTGCCTTTGTCCATTTGAATAATCCAAGAAATGAGTCGAATGATGACTAATATTCTCAGAGTTTATTAGAGAAGCCAGCATTGAGTTAATTCCTAAGTAAAAAGCCAGGAAACTGGTATTCCATGATGAAATGTCTGAGTCTAAGACAACTTTTGAATACCAAGTTTTCTGGTCTAATTCTATCACCATTTCCTTGAATCAGTTTAAGCTGTCAGAATTTAGAGTACATATTAGTTACTTATTTATGCATAATAAATTATCATAAAAATTACAGCTTAGAACAAGCATTATTTCACATAGTTTCAGAAGATCAGGAATGCAGGAGCGAGGTAGTTCTTGCTCAGGATCTCTAATGAAGTGCACTCAAGCTGTTGGCCTTGGCTGTAGTCTTTGAAAATTAACTAAGGCTGAAAGTTCCACTTCTGGGCTCACTAGTATCCTGTTATTGCTAGCAGGATACTTTAGTTCCTCACCATGAGGAATCTCGATAGGGTTGCTCCCAATATTGCTTTCCCCAAAAAGAGTGATATAAGAGTAACAGAAAGAGCACCCAGGATGGAAGCTACACTGTTTTTATAACCTAATCTTAGAAATGACTTCCCATCACTTATTCTGTATCTTAATTTTAGAAGTGAATCACTAAATCCAGACCACTCGCAAGTGGACGGGAATTAAGCTTCACCTCTTAGAGGGAAGGAATATTAATAAATTGGTGGACATAACTTTAAAACCACCATAAGGCTTGGGAATGTATTTCTTCACCCCTTCTCCTTGGGTGTCATTTTACTTTTATGGTTGTTTTGTATCTTCAGTCTGTATGTATTATTTTATTTTTAGAATCTTCAAGGGATGCAGTGAAAAACTAAGGATAAAGACTAGTGATAGTGATGATGATCATGTACATTTATATATTCAAATCTTCATTAAAAGCTTACTACGTCACAGTCATTGAACTAGGCATTTTATATACATTATCTTAATTTGCACAACAGTCCTATAAAACAGATTAGTATTAGTATTCTTGTTTTAGATAAAGTTCAGAAGTTAAGTAACTTGTCTTAATTTGAATAAATTATAAGTGACAGTATTAGAATCCAAACTCATGCTGATTAAAAAATATATGTGTATAGGTAAATATACATATATAACTTGATTTTAAAAACTTAGTTTATAATAAATTTTAAATTTATAATTCCTAAAAAATACATATTTTATTTTTTAAAAAAGTACTTTTCTCCACTTACCCTTTAACTAATCCAGATGTGATATCTTTGATATAATGCAGATACTTAATATTTTCCCTTTCTTATTAACTTGTTCTCTATAATTGTTGAATGTCAGGTCTTTTCATCATCTAAAAGGGCCTGATTTTAGGAAGAAATTCTTACTTTGGTTGAGTGTAAAGAATATCTGAAAACTTGGCTAAATTTTGGTTTTAATCTAAAATTTTGGACTTATATATTGCCCAACATTGTTAAAAGAAGAATTCTAAGTAAATTTTATAAATATTTATTTTGTAAATATTTTAAATGTATCTATATTTTATAAATATTAACTTCAAAATATTAACTCTTGTTATATTACCTGTTTTAAAAAATTAACTAAAGATAAACATAACGTAATTTCATTAAAACATAGAAGGGAACTATCCTTGGTTTCAGATAATGCACACAAAGTATATAAGGTATACCCCCAGAAGAGTTCTTTATAAATCTTGCATATGCATTTCTTTGACCTTTCTTTGCACAAGA
The DNA here is from genome assembly GCF_000325575.1 of Pteropus alecto. Classification (NCBI taxonomy): domain Eukaryota; kingdom Metazoa; phylum Chordata; class Mammalia; order Chiroptera; family Pteropodidae; genus Pteropus; species Pteropus alecto. Next base: position 6,747,965 of record NW_006494610.1, read on the forward strand.
GGGATTCACTGTATGAATCTTTAATCTAAATGCGGTAGAGCAACTTCCTTTTTTGGGGGAGAGCAGAAGGAAAAATACAAAATGGTTCATCTTAATAGAAAGCATAGTGCAACAAAACAAAACATGCCAAACAAGGAGAGGTATGGATCTTTAATAACTAACACAAAGCAAGTTGGTGGCTGAAAAGAGTGGTGCTGTGGGAGTCAGGCCATATGTCAGTGTTTAGCTGGTGTGGAGCAAGGCCCCTGCAATGAGGGAGTTCACCATGGCTTCAGCCAGAGGGCTCAATGACAAAATTCTCTTACTACTCTACTCTTTTCTTTATTAGAGTAAATAGTACAAAAAGTACACCTATAGAAAAAGACGAGGGGGAAAAAAAACAAAAACAAAAACAAAACTTCTTGCTAAGGAAGAAAAAAATAAACTCCCTGTTTTAAAATTTATTTTGAGGAGTATCTCAAGCAACCAATTGAATCAATAAATATGAATAAACACTTCAGAGAAAGTTTCTTAAATCTGAGTAAAATAAGAGTGGGAGGCCAAGAGGAGGAAGCCTGTGGACTAGGAAACCCCTCAATATACTGACCCTTTTTCCATGTAATCTCATTAATCCTACGGCAACTCAGTGAAGTGGGTATTTGCATTGTTATTCTACAGATTAGAAAATAGGTGTATAGAATACTCATTCAACTCATCTGTTGAGCAGTGATCTAACCCAAATTTTATATCTAAGGTTCAGATTATTTCTGTTTTCTCTTCTGCCTTAATAAATGTTTCTCAGAGCTGAGTTTACTGAGGCATCTTGACATAACAACATGTTGTATAGCTAAAAATGTAGAGAAGTACATTTGTTTATTAATCATAATCCAAGATTAAAAAGTTCAACAGATATTTTAATCACATAAATCCACTAGAAACCTAACATATTTAAAGGTACATGTGTTTATAGGCTAAAAAGGAAAAAAAAAAAAAGAAAATTATCCTACATTTAACTATTGGGAAAATAAAAATAAATTAAAATGGAATGTGAAAATACAGATGGACAAAGGCCTAGTGTCTTTGGTCCTGAGATTTTTTCTTCAACTTGTATTTTAGACATGTGTACTTCCAAAAATGTACATATGTATGTGTATAATAATGGTCTCTTAAATGAGCAAGTATTTAAAGTTCTGTTATAGAGCTGGAGAAACAAAATGACCCTAACAATGGATGGGATATTATGATAGTTATAGCAGATAAAACACTGTGAGTGTGGGCTAGAATGTAATACAATCAAAATAATAAATATAAAACTCAGTATAAATGTGACAAATCAGAGTAGTGTTAACAAGGTTTGTCTAGTGACTCTTGAAGGGTTTTAGAATTTTTAAAAGTTTATTATTTGATCTAGAAGTTATTGGGTTAGCAACTTTACTTAGAAGAGGAGCCGTAAGAACTAGAACACTGTATGTACTCACAAGAACTTAAACTCATGAAGGGGCCAGAGATCTTCAGAAGAAAATGTGAGGGATAAAACAACATTCCCATGATTAGTTCTGTTCCAAAAACATGAGTACAAGAGGCAATATACATTTAAGGAAACAGAATCTTCCGTTATATTCTATTGAAGATAGGATGGAAAAACAGCTACAAGAAGAATAATAAATTCACCCTTTTTCGCCATTCTTAATGATAACTGTTTATGATCAAATTTTATCATAACTGTCATCTGTTTTCAATAAAATTCAATTATAATTATTGATTTTCTGATTTTCATGCACTTGTTAATTTATCTGGGCACAGGAGAGGTGAATAGTTCCCTATTTTGGAATCTTCAACATACAATTGAAAGTCTGGGGAATGGTCACTGTTTTTACTTAATTGTAGCTGCATTTCAAAAATACGTGCTCTTGAGAATCTTCAAACCAAATGGAAAGAAACTTCTTCATTAGCAAAAGAGTTTAAGAATTAACAGTTCTTTGTTCTCTTTTGAGTACAATAGTTAAAAAAAAAAAAAAAAACTCCACAAGATTGTGTGTTGAATTTTCTTAGAATATTGGATTTTTTAAAAGTTTTATTTAATTAATTATTTAGAAAAAAAAAAAGCCACAGGAATAAAGCAGAATAACTATAGCAAGAAAATTATGTAGATAATAATGTATAGGAATTAAGCAGAAAAATATAAAAGAAAGTGAAAAGTAAGATGACTATGGCTACTAGAAGCATTTTCAGGAAGAAAAGGAAGAGCAATCATGTTTTCAAGCACTCGATGAAGTGTCTTCCTCTGGAAATTGGAAGACCAAAGGGCTTGAAAAGGGCTCAACATGGTTAGTTTTCATTTAGCTTCTTTTTTGGAACCAAGCATTTGTAGAGATGATTAGCCCCAAGTAATTTATGAAAACTGATTCCTATGAAGGAAATGAAATGTCTGAGGTGCTAGAAAGGGAAAGGCAGTTGCATGTATTCTGTGCTGCCAAAAGAATCTGTCTCTCACCACCTGAAGTTTCTTGCTCACATTATAGGGGAAAACCTGAATTTAAAGATATTCACCTAAAAATAGAAAGCAAGTGTTTATTTGAGATAAAAAATAATTGAAATCCAAGGCCATAGCTACAGACAAAAACCCCAATTATGTCCTGGTCATGGGGTTTTTATGAGAAAAGGAAGGGAAATAATTACACGAAGAAAGGAATTTCTGTTGGTACTAACAAGCTAGGTCACTCTTTAGCTATACATGACCGGTTACTGATTCAGAAAAATGTCCATAATTATCAGTTCTTGTGGTCAGGATGTCTGCTTTCCTGTTAGTTTAATAAATAGTTGTTTATAAGACAATGTTCGTTGGCCCTGCCCACAGAGTAAGATATGCAAGGTGTTTCCACTGGAATGACTGGCTACTCTAGCTCTGTTTTAAAATGACTCACTTATGTCACCTTTTCACAAAATGAAAGACTACTTACAATTAATAGTTTTTATTCTTTTTCCATCTTTTTAACATCTCTCTGAGGGAGCATGACATTCAAGGGAAGACAAATTATTTTTTGCTTTTCTTATCACATCCACAAATATTTATTGGGTTGTGGTGACCTCAGAGCCTCTCTTTTCCTTCAGGGACACATTAATTGGAAGTTTGCCTCTGTTTCCTTCTTTTGTCCTTATCCTATGGAATCATGACAGATCTATTTGTATAAAGGAGAACTCGATCAGTGAGCAATGACTAGGTATCCTTTCGTGAATATCTGTAACTTCTGAGGCTCAAAGCTAGGTATTTTACAAATATTATCTTCTTTAATGATAACAGCAACTCCATATGGCAATATGCTGTGTTCATTATGAGCTGGTACTCAAAACCATTATGCATTTCAAAGAGAATCCAAACTCTGTAGCCTACCTGGGGTATAGCTCAATGATAGAGCATTTGACTGCAAAATCTGTAGCCTACCATTCAGGATGCTCCCTGCTTTGCTCCATCTATTGTTTTATTAATTTCTACCATTTCATTTCCTGTGTTATGTATTTTTTCAGGCTATATTTACTCCTCAAGTTTATAGCCTATGCTTCCCCAGTCATATTTCTTCTTTCTGTTCTCATGAATTGTACCCAAAATATAATTTTACTAAGAATTCCCCAAGTCTCTCCTGTGATACAGGCCAATATCTTTTTCTCCTCCTCCTTCTCCTCCTTCTCCTCCTCCTCCTCCTCCTCTTCTTCTTCCTCCTCCTCCTCCTTCTTCTTCTTCTTCTTGCTGTGGTTATCATGTTTGTAAATATATAACAAATTATATGTACTTATCCCATAGTTTGACTAGAAATTGTTCCACAGCAAGGAAACCCTTTCAGGGAGCATATATATTCACCTCTAAAATACCTTACCATTCTCATTGTAAGAGCTTGCTCATGGACATTTCTTTATAAATTTGCATTGAATGAGGGCCTGCTATCTGCCAAACACTTTCCTAATGTAAGGTATTATCCTATATGCTGTGAAGGCAAAAAGAAAAAGACTGTAAGGCAAAGTCCATATAATTTATATTGTCTTAATAAGGCAAATGTCATGCAGTACAGTCAAATAAGTCAAATGTATACAGTATGCAGAAATGAGATAGATGTTCAGGAAGTTTAAATAATGGGAGTACCACAATAACCTGTGTTGTCTGAGGATTTCACGGAAAGGGCAGAACCTGAAATCGACTTGAAAAAGAAATCACATTTGAGTAGGTGGGGAAAGATGGCATTCCAAATGACAGGAAAAGTGCAATGGTGCCAGTGATCCATTTATTTTCAGGGATTGAAAAAGAGCAGATTTGAGTTCTTAGTAGAAGCATTTGGACTTAGCTTCACGGGTAATGGGTACTGGTCTAGGTTTTTCATTTACATGGGGGGACAATACTATGGTGATTATAAGAAGTAGCTTTGGAGTCAGATACCTGACTCCACCTTAGAAAAATTCCTTGGTATTTTATTAAGTTTCTTTCTCTGCAAAATGGAAATAATAAGAGTTTAACTTAGTTGTTACAAGGTTTAAATTACAAAATTCCTATAAAGTAGAAGAGAATCTGGCACATGGCACTCAAATATAATAAACAGAAAACATTGGCTTCTTTTAGAAGTTAGAGAATATTAATCTAGCAGTTGTATATGTGAAAATTTGGGAAGAGTGGTAATTTTAGGCAGAAAATCTAGTTCAGTGTTAGAAAGTTGGTGCAACCATGTAGGATTGTGGTACATGCTTCTCACAATGCCAGGAAAATGGAAGCTAAGGCAGTAGTATAGTGGATATTAAAACTATCAAAGGGTTGGTTATGGTGAACAGGAGTGATAAGAGTTGACAAAGAAAATATAAAGTTTTGAGCTTGAATGACAGAAAATATGATAGTGCACAGGTTGAAACAGAAGTGAAAATTGGATTTAAGCCAATCGATGCCAAGTAGTGTGTGTGGTATTGGATCTGATGTATGCCTCACACACAGAATCAATCAGTGAACGTCTGCTGTTAACGAATAGGAATAGTGTGGTCTTCCACCAGATATTGCTGAGGCTGTTTTTGCTTTTATTTAAATAATTATTGTACTTATACTCAGAAATTATTTACATCTAACTTAGAGATCCTATAATGAAAGAAAATGAAGGAAATGTAAATAAACTCTGATTTTCTTTTACTTCAACCCAGAATATTCTCTTTCCTTTTAATGTGGTTTTAGATACAATTTGCCTTTTATCTAGAAGATATTGCCTATTATATTTCATAATGTTTTTAGTTCACCCATGACATAGCATATTGGGGAAAGCAAATATTACTTTTAGTAGGAGCATTAATTCTCCATAATTCTTTGATGGCCCCAGTTATGTGAGCACTTTGGAATCACATCCAATTACCGATATAGTTGTTTATATTTTATGAGAGTTTCATTAAAACAGTCTTCCAAGAGGGCTTGTCATGAACTACATGAAACCAAATTTGTATTTGTTGTATCCAAAGACATGCTTTCTAAGCCAGGTATGGATTTCTTTGCTGACCATAAACCTTATGCCTATTATAGGCTCTTAGTCACCAAGTATCATATAAATTCTGATAATCTGAGTAAGGTAATGGAAATGTCCTCTGCCTTTTCTTTACTGTCAAATAAAAAAATGCCAAAATGTTTAAAATATATGACCCTGATGCCAGAATAGCCTCAGGTTCTCAAGAGTAGGATTGAGTTAAGACATTTTGTATGATTCAAAGTACCCTACCAGCCAGAGTCAACCCAAATGACTGCAGAGTGAATCCTGAGTTGACTCAGGATTATTTTTAGCTTTAAAGCTAATGGCTAATGACTTTGTTTAGTTAATGGGACAAGTAGGATAATACAGTTTACAGCTTAACTGCAAAGGCAGAAAGGATCTTATTTTTAGCATGGAAATAAATGTACCTGTTCTAGAAAAGGAACTGAAAGTTGCATGTATAGTTAGCATGTGTAGTTAGAATACCAATCCATTTGTAGTAGGAAAAATTTTAAGATGGTCCCTAAGATTCTTGCCTCCTGGTGCACATGCCTTGAATGCAAGCTGGACCTGAGAATAAGAGGGGTTATCACTCCCTTGATTATATTGTGCTATGTGGCAAAAGGTAACAAATGTAATAAGTTCTTTAACCAGTTGACTTTGAGTTGGTTAAAATGGAGATTATTCTGACCTAATAAGAAGCTTTTTAAAAAGACAAGAAACAGGAGTAGATGCTGTTCTCAAGTTGGCCTTAAAGAGCCCACATTTTAGAGAGGGCTACATGGCAGAGAATGGCTGCAGGCCACCACTCATAGCTGAGTACCTCAGTCCCATAACCACAAGGGACTGAATTCTGCCAACAACCTGAAAGAGCTTGGACGAAGACTCAAAGCTCTAAATGAGACCAGCTAACACCTTGATTTCAACCTTGTGAAGACTGGGCAGAGACCTCAGTTATGTCATCCCTGGACTTCTTACCTCTAGGAGTTGTGAGATGATAAATTTATGTTCCTTAAAACCATTGTTTCTGGTGATTTTTTTCCCATACCAGTAGAAACTAATCTGCTACCTATATATCCTCATTTTATCCAAAATAAATCAAAGCTTTCCAAAGTTGACTATTAGACATATTCTGGTATATCTAATAAATTATGGACCAGCAGTTTGTGGTTGACAGCAGTAGTAGAAAGCAAGTTATCAGGATGTACTGCATTGACCATAAAAGAAAAATCTATATAATTATATCATTGTGGAGCTGGACTTAGCAACCATGACTAAAGGGACAAATGAGTAATTATTCAGTTCACTCCTTCTTGAACCTGTCCAGAACCAACCAGTAAGTACCCACCCTCCTGCAATCGGTGACTTTTATGCACCTAGGAGAAAGAGTTGCTTGTAGAAAATTGGTAAAGTCACGTGACTCTTTGTGTCATGCTCCAAACGTGCCCTCTAAGAGAGCTGTCCTTAGAGGATTAGGTGAGTTCCCTATTTGATATCAGAGAAGAGAGAACATTATGGCAGAGGGTAGAGTGATAATGTTATCACACCGAGGGAAGGGGCAGCACTGTGAGCAGCATTCTGGGGCAGGGTTTAAACCTTTCTGGAGCTTTGTTCTGTTTTTTCACGTGGGACATGTTTCTTCATCTCCCCATTTTGACTGCCTCCCTGTGTCTGTTTCTATATATTTTGTAGGGTTGCTATGTCTCCCAGTCTTAGTTGGGTGCCTTATGTAGTAGGTGTCCTATGGGGCTGAGTGGCTGAGTCTCTCTGGTCACCTGAGTTGGTTGCTCTAGGTATATCTCTTATATGTGTTGTGTATGCCTTCCTGTTGTAGTTGAGCCTTAATTGCTGTTGGACCATCAGTGGGAGGGACTGACTCTCAGACTAATTGGTTGGGAGGACTAGCTGTGACTACAGTGGAGGAACTGTTGTCCGGGGACTGACTGTACTGTACAGGATTAGCTTAGCAATGCTCTTGTATCTGCTCAGTCTGCTCTTTGGATGTGTCATTTGTGGAGGTGGTTGGATGGTGCTCTGGTGTGGTCTGAAGCTAGTCACCAGGAATATTTTTTCTGAGACCTCTTGGGAGAGGCTTTGTTGTAGGCCAAGTTCAGCTGTTGCCTGTGTCTTGCCTAGGGCCACTTGGTATGAGTTACAAAGTGATCTGCAGATGGTTCCCACTTGTTGTAGGCTTGGAGGTGCCTGGGAGAGGCTAAGCTGGGAACTGAAGCTGGCTGCTACTAGTGCTGGGCCTGGGGCTACTTAGCAAGGGATATGGGGCACACTGAGGCAAGATGCTGCTTGTTTGGGTTTTGTGAACCTTTGAGAGGTTTTAGGAAAGTCCGCAGCAAGAGCCAAGACAGGCTGTTTGTATGGGAAAGCCAATAGAAGTGGCTTGGGTGGGACCACAGGTTGGTTGGGGTGGGGTCTCTACATTACTAGCTTTTAAAGCCAATAAGTCCATTATGATCAATGTATGTTAACCAGACTATTCCTTTATTGGTTGATTCTTTCTTATTTTTAAATTATATTCATGTCCTGTACTATATATACAACTATATATTTGTATATATCATGTAGTATATACACACATATTTTCTCAATTTTAAAGATGCTGTAGCCTATAAAATTTGATAATTGTGCTTATAAAAAATAAAAGTAATTTTTAGTTTTTTTCTAATCTGGGATCATTTATAGTTTGCATTCCTTTTAGAGACAGGGAGGGAACTGCCATTTATTAAAGAAGGAATATCAATTTTGCTCCAGTGAGTATTGTCATTGCTCATGTTTGATAATGCTTCTTTTATAAATGCTGACATTTCATTTATCCCTTTATATAATGTCCTGGCTGCCTACATGAATGTGACATTGCACAGTTGCTCAGAGGGCAAGCTCTGGAGAGATTGCCCAAGTTCAAATTTTGACTTCATCACTTGCTAAGGATACAATTCAGGCATATAATATAATTCCTCCTCCCCTATCTCTCAACTTCTTTACTTGTAAAATAGGAAGTGATAATGGAGTACTGGTGAAGATAAAATGCATTTATGTAATGTCCTTAGAACAGTTCCTGACATTGACATGTAGTAAGAGTTTTATAAATATTAGCAAATGAATATATAGTTGATCCATATTGATATTTTTTATGAAATTCATACTTGTCCTTGAGAATGTAAAAACTGCACAGCAAATAGTAGAGTTTTAGTTTTTTCTCCTGTTTAATGCTATACTGATGTCAGACGGTTTGTAAGAGAAGGGCCTCAGATTCTTTTATGGTTTTTGTCTTCCGAAAAGATTTAATACTTCTTGAGAAATTGTCAGATCTAAGTACCAGGATAGTGGTTCAAAATACACTGCACTTTGAGTTTGCATTGCTGAGGTTGCAGTTTCCTTAGAGGTTACTTTCAGCAAATGACACAAAAAAACAAAACAAACAACTCCATATTAGATGCCTAAATCTTCAGTAAAACTTATGAGCTAGACTGTTCTGATTTCAACCAACTCTGAATGTAAGAATTTTCTTCCAGATAATGAACTGAAATCTATAGTCTTACAACTTCAACCCAGAGTTCTAAATTCTGTAGCTTCATGAAATAGACCTGAGTCTTAAATATATGTGAGGACTCTTACCTGGACCCACCTTTCTTTTCTTCAAAGCAAACTTCTCTAGTTAAGCTTTGGAAGTCCCAGACTGTCCTCTTTCTATTTCCCTAAAATGCTAGTTCATTTTTATTCTGTCCTATTGGAAATGGCAGTAAATTCAGGATCCAGTGTTTCTGGTCTCTCATATTATTATAAACTCAAATTAGTTCATTGTACAATATCCAAAAGATTTGGAGTAACACTATCTGTATTCTTTTTAACATAAAAAATAATTTAGAAAGTGGATATGAAACACTTCAAGTCTTCACTGCTTGAGAGATTTATACACTATACCGGGAATTTAATTATGTGAAATCATAAAATATGCAAATTGTAAGATTTAGATTTTTTTCCATTAAAATCTTTAATAAGTTCCAAATCTAATTTTGTCTTTTAAGTAGACTATATTGATTGATAGTTATGTTGGTATGGGATCATGAGAAAAAAAATATTTTAATACCTTAATGATTAAAGGATGAGCCCTTTAAAAGCAATTATATGGCTTAATGATACAAACATTGAAGTGCTGATGCACATATCTTTGTACTTTGTATATTTACTTTATGAGATATATAATTTGGAATGTATGCTAGATGAATATAAAATATCAGACATAAGAAAGTTTATTTGAAGTGGCACAAACAAAAGCTGTTGAAAGAGAAATTGTATTATTTAAGAAACTTATAAGACAACAGTGTAAGGAGGTTGTATTGTCTAGACAGTAAAGAATTATGGATTCAACAGCAAGAATCCTGGCATCTTGCTCACCACTGTATTACCATTTATGATTTCAACTTTGTAAAATGAGGTTTCTGGATTAATGACCCCTGACTTTCTTCCAGTCTTAGTCTCTATAGTTTTAAAGTCTATACCTCCAATTAGCTTGGATTTGTGAATTTTGGAGATTAAAATAACTATTGAGAATAGTCTCAGAATATACACAGATACAGATGAGAGGTATTTTCTCTGGTTAAGTCTTGAAGCAATAGTGGCTTGGTAGTTATTTCTGACCACTGAGCAACTGCATAAGGATAGGTGTATTTATCATTCTCATCTATGTAGATAATTATCGACTAATTTGAATTACTTAATATTTGATTGAGGACAATTATATATAAAAAGCATTTTTTTTTCTAAAAATGTTTAAGTACAACTTAATTTACATCCTAAGATTTGAGATGTCTGATTTTATTTTCTGTCCATTAGTGCAGAAGTAACAGCCTTGGTTCATAGTGAAATGTGGAGTAAGCTTTATTAGATATACATATACTACTTGTTTTAATGCAGTGGTTCTCAGATTTTATTGTTTAGAAAGATATCACGGTGACATTATAGAAATTCAAGATTAATATAATTATTAACATCAGGTACTCACTACAAAAGTGATTCTAAGATTCAATCTGAGGTGTAAGGCCCAGAAACCTACATTTTTAATAAACACTCTAAATGATTCAGTGGCTCCTTACTTTGAAAAATACTGCTAAATTGCCTGTATCAAGCAAACAAATTGAAGTTGCACCGTGATTCCAAACTTACTCTGGTTCCAAACTGTTGTATTAAAATGTGTGTACTTATGCAAATCATGGCACCTATCCAAGAGAGATGCCAAATGTCTTCTTACACATGACTTGAAGCCGTTAGGTGACTAGATTTCTAAATGAATAGGAACATTTGTGTAATTGACCTGAATTCAAATTTAAAAGAAGTATTTTATTGACTTTGAATTATCTTCTTGTCTTTACCCAATATTTTTTTCCTTATTGTGTAATCAAAACTAGAGTAAAATAAAATAATATAGAGAACACTTAACCCCCAAACATTTCTTTTAAATATTCAACAGTACTTGTTCCTGTTTTCTAGAAAATTCACAAATTTGCAAAAGCATTTATACCCACTGTCAGCCATTTTACCGTTTATCCCTGCAAATAATTGACTTTGACAGCTTCGTAAATGCCTGACTTTCAAAAACAGACTCAAATAATATCTAACTGATGGAGACAATTATAAAAGGTCCACATGCACAATAGAAATGTGTATGGGATAAGCAACTAAATAATTTTATGTTGATGTATTAAGGTTAAAATAGATTCTTCAGAAGGCTCTCATGGTTTCCCTTAAAAGGTCATCATTTATTTATTAATTTTTTTCATAAAGCCTGTAGTAAGTCTCTTCATACAAAAATCAATAAATAATTGTGACGGAATGTCACAGGCCATTATGGAGTTCATTCTAAAATTCTTCCCCAGGCATTTTTTTCTCCATGTTCTCTTACTGCCCAATGGGTAGGAAGGTGTCCCATTTTATTTCACAATCTATGTAGCCCTTTAGGGTTTGAATGTATTTTGGGGATATTTGTGATAGGAAAAAAAATAGTGTAAAAAAGTCAAGGATTTTATTAGCAGAAACATGCTATTTCCTAGTTATGAAGGTATGAGTTATGATGGCAGTGCAATAAATATCGAAATTTTTCTGGAGATTTTCAGGTGTGAAAGGATTATGTTTACAATTAGGATGGTTTTGAGTTAGCTCTTTGAACCAATAAAACATGTAAGATACTGCATTTTATAAACTAACTATGAAGTGGAGATAGAAACTTTTAGATTTTCAAATTCATACTTACGTAACTGCGCTATGGTTGGAACATTTAAATTTTATTTGAGTAATGTACTTACCTGTAAAGTTGGTAACTGATTCAACAAAATTAGTTTCGAGCAGAAAATTGCTTGTTATTGGCAATGTTTTGTTAACAAAATGATTTAGGCTGTAATAAAGAATAAAAAGATATTTATTTGGGCAAAAGATGGATTGCAGTCTGGGGCACACATTCATGTAGCAACCTAAATTGTGCTCCAGAGACAACAAAGGAAGGCAGGGCTTATAAAGGCTCAGACTGCATGTACTGTTCACAGTCCAGTCTTGTAAACAAAGGATTCTGGCTAAGTAAATAGGGGTTGGTTAAACCCAACATACAAGTAAAAGGTGTTGGTTGGCAAAACAGGTTGGCTTCTTTCAAAGTAAGAAATGCATATAGTCTAGTTATTATGGTGATGAGAAGATTAAAGTTCAGGCATAGCTAAAAAGTTCAAAAGTTCATGAAGAAATGAGCTGGATGGAAAGTGTCTAAGACAAATTTCATCGTGGCCCCTGGCTCCATTTCAGCTCCCTGAACATAAATGACTGTGCACCTTGGCAAACTCCTTTCACAGCTTCTACCTTAATGCACACTTGCCTGGCAATTATTTATATTAAAATTGTACTCAATTTTGAGCCAATTTACTTAAAGATATATGCTGATGAGCTATTATGCACATTTTACTTTGATATTGCTTCATGGTCACAAGAGAGAATTTTTATTCAGCCACTTGATCCCTCTGTATCTAGCTTAATAATTAAGTTGATTTCTTGATTCCTACTGTAGAACTAATATCTTTTAAAATTTTAGTTTGTTTTAAAATAAGTTATTTTAAGATAAATAAAAATTATTAGGTAATCGTCTGTGTAATTTATTAGGGGGATTGTTTCATAAAATATATAAATATCTAACCAATGTACTGTACACTTGAAACTAATAAAAAAATTTAAAAAATAATAAAAAATATTTCAAACAATGCTATAATAGAGAAGAGAAATACTAGTGAAAGATTAAATATATTTGGACACATATTATGCCAGTTGTTGAAAATGAAAACCTGGGGGGAAAATCTATATCTCCAGATAACTATTATTGAAACATTAAGGTGAGCTGTGTGTGTATTGCATAAGAGTGTCTCCAGGACTTTGTTTTATGACAGTACCTTTTGCATAGGAGAGCTCATAAGAATTGACTACTACCTATGATAGAAATTTTTTTCTTGTCTTAGATTAATTTGTTTTACCTGAACTCGGAATGTTTTATAGACCCTCTGAGTCATGTAAAATATCATGTTTCTCTCTTGACAGTAACTACTGAAAATTTTAGAGCCCAAACCAAGATTATTATTTTCTGATTCTCTAACTGGTATTTGCAGACTCTAGGGTTTCAAGGCAATGACTAAATGTTTCTCTTTATTTTGGGGATACATAATGAATGGTTCATAAGAATTATGTTCACTTAACAGCTTATATTTCATAGATTCTACAATGTATATTTTTTCATACTTTAACATTTCTGAAGTGAATATGTATCTTATAATTTTGTTGGAGTTTATTTGACACTTTCTTTTTCTAGGATCCATAAAGCATTGTAATCTTAAAATAGATGTCATCTTAGGATCAATGAAGTAAAATATTACAGTGTGATTACAGTTTAGGGAATACTTATCTATATTGAAAAGAGCAGAGTTATTGAAAATTCAGAATGACTGGGTGGATTTAGAATGAATTCCCAGATTACATATTCAGATAATTCTAAAACATAGCTCAATTCCTTATATTCTGTAAAACTCACTAAGTGTATTGCTTTCTATTTGTTTAAATGATCTTACCAAAATAATATCGGCTGTAATTCTATCTCTATTCCTTCCTCCTTTCATCATTCCTTATCACCATCGTTTCTTCCATATTTCCCTCCATCCATTCCTCCCTTCATTCTTTTCTTTCAGTATTCACAAATATTTAATAACCACATTTTATGTTCTAATGACTTGCTAGTTGTTAGGATATAGGTTTGAATTCAATATGACCCTTGAAGTTGCTCGTATTGAGTTTGCAAGACAGGAAAACAAACATTTGTAGTGGCGTAATGGTGTACAGGGTGGTGTAGGTGGAAAAGGCATATTATTTGTCAGAGTAGGATGAAAAGAGAAATGATTTGGGAAGCTTGATCTGGGTGTCAAAGGATAAGAAAAAAAATCCAGATGAAAAAATAGATGAAATATGCATCAGCAAGAGGCAATGGCATGAAGGAATAGTGAATGTATAGAAAACTTTAAGTAGGCTAAAATTATCAACTAGTGATATAAATTTATGATGCTGACAGAAGAAGCCAAGGAAACAGGAAGACTGGATCAGAAAGGGCCTGCTACATTTTCCTGGGGAAAATGCCATCCAGAACTTTTCAGGCAGCAGTGTAGAGAACGAATAGGAAGCAGGAGTGTTAAACTGAAAGCAGAGACTTCAATCTGGTGGGTGACATAGTAGATTAGATGAGAGATGATCAGTACGGAAAAGTAAATGAAGAGGAGGGTTCAATTACACACCTCATTACTTGGTAGAATTTAAAACATTTGGTGACTAATTATCTATGTGGAGTAAAGATAAGAGGGAGGAGTCACGATCATTCCTATTTATAGGTGGTATAACTCAGTGCTGTATAACACCTGACAAGATAGGGGCAGAGGAAGCAGAGCAGGTATGAAAGTAGTCAAATTATCTTACTTTAGTTTGTGGTCAGGGTGATTTTTTGATCCCTGTGGGACATCTAGTAAATAGTTTACAAATATGAGTTTGAAATAAAACCATTAGAGGCATTGTGCTAAACACGTAGCATGTATAATGTTATTTAAATATCAATATTTTCCTATTAAGTCAGACTAGCAATGTTACCTTTTTACAGATACAACTGTAGCCTCAGAGAAGTAGCACCTGAGCTCAAATTGCTAGAAAGTAGTGGAAATAGTATTGGATTTCAAATGTTTCTAACTCTAGAGCCTGTAATTTTTTGTTTGCTTGTATTTGTTTTTATTGGCTTTCTTTTTATAGACCAGTTTAATGTTCCTTGCAAAAATGAGAAGGTACAGAGATTTCCCATATACTCTCTGCCCCCGCATATGAATAACCTCCCCCATTATTAACATCCACCACCAGAGAGGTACATTTGTTAAAGTTGAAACTACATTGACACTTCATAATCACCCAAAGTCCATAGTTTGCATTACAGTTCTGTCTTGGAGTCCTACTTCTATGGGTTTGACAAATGTATAGTGACATATATTCATAATTATGGTAGCATACAGAGAATTATCACTTACCTCAAATCCTTTGTGTTCCACTTATCCATCCTCCAACCTTCTAAACCCCAGCAACCAGTGATCTTTTTACTGCCTCCATAGTTTTTGCCTTTTCTAGAATGTCATACAATTCGAATTATGCAGTTGTCATCTTTGCAGATTGACTTCTTTCACTCAGTAATATATGTATAATGTTCCTCCATGTCTTTTCATGGCTTGATGACTCATTTTTCTTTAGCATTGTATGATATTCTGTTGTCTGGATGTACATAGTTTATTTATACATTCATCTACCAAAGGACATTTTAGTTGCTTTCAAGTTTGGGCAGTTATGAATAAAGCTACCATAAATATCCGTGTGCAGGTTTTCGTGTGAACATGTTTTCAGCTCCTTTGGGTAAATACCCAGGAGCGTAATAACTGGATTCAGTTTTGTAAGAAAGCACCAAACTGTCTTCCTAAGAAGCTATGCTACTTTGCATTCCCATCAGCAATGAATGAGAGAATCCTTGATGTTTCACATCCTTGCTATCATGTTGTGTTGTCAGTGTTTTGGATTTTGTTGTTTTGTTTTAAATTAATAAACTTTATTTTTACAGCAGTTTTAGATTTTAAAAAGCTATCATAAAGTACAGAGAGTTCCATATTTTCTTCTCTCTCTCCTCACCTCCCTCCTGACCTCAGTCTCCTTATTATTAATATTTTACATTAGTTTGGTACATTTTTTACAATTGCTGAGCCAATATCGATACATCATTTTTCTTTCATGGATCGTACTTTGTTGTTATATCTAAAAAGAAATCTCCAAACCTAAGATTGCCTAAATTTTGTCTTATGTTATTTTCTAGGAGTTGTATCATTTTTATAGACCAGTTTAAGGTTTTTTGCAATGCACATTTAGGTTTTTGATCTACTGTGAGTTAATTTTGCAATGTACATTTAGGTTTTTGATCTACTGTGAGTTAATTTTGATGAAAGGTAGAGGATCAGGATCTAGATTTATGTAAATGTTCGTCTGTTCTAGCACTAGTAGTTGAAAAGACTATTTTTTGTTAAAAATCAGTTGACAATATCTGTGGGGGTCTATTTATGGACTCTATTCTCTTCCATTAATTTGTCTATTTTTTTTCACCAGTACCATACTGTCTTGATTACTGAAGCTTTACAGTAAGTTTAAATGTCATGTAGGGACAGTTCTCTGACTTTGCTCTTCTCCTTCAATAGTCTGTTGGCTATTCTAGGTCCTTTGCCTTTCCATATAAACTTTGAAATCATTTTGTTGATATTTATAAAATAAATGTTCAGGATTTTGATCGAATTGTGTTGATTATATAAATCACATTGGAAAGAGTTGACAAATTAATAATGATGGGTCTTCCTATCCATGAACTTGAAATAGCTCTACATTTATTTAAATCTTTTTAAAATTCCTTTTGTCAGTTTTATAGTTTTCCTCTTATAACTCATATATATGTATATGTATGTATATATATGTATTTGTTATACATATATCTAAGTATTTCATAATGTAAATAGTATTGTGTTTTAAATTTCAAATTCTAAATTTTCATTGCTAATATGTTGGAAAGCAGTTGACTTTGTATATTAGCCTTGTATCCTACAAACTTGCTATAATCACTTAGTTCTAGGAGTTTTGTTGCTGTCGTTGATTCTTTTCTGCATTGATAATCATGTAGTCAATTTTAAAAAAACGGTTTTATTTCTTCATTCCCATACCTTTTCTTGTCTTGTCTTGTCTTGTCTTGTCTTGTCTTGTCTTGTCTTGTCTTGTCTTACTCTATTAGCTAAGATTTCTAGTACAGTGTTGAATAAAAATGGAGAGAGATGACATCCTTGACTTGATCCTGATCTTTGGGAAAAGCATTGAGCTTTCCACCATTAAGTATGATGTTAACTGTAGGTTCTTCGTAGATGTTCTTTAACAAGTTGAGGAAATTTCCCTCTACTTCTAGTTTGCTTACAGTTTTTATCATGATTAGATATTGGATTTTTAAACATTATTTTTCTGTATCTATTCATATGATCATATATTGTTCCTTATTTTGACTATTGAGGTGATGGATTAATATTCATTGATTTCAAATGTTGAACCAGCCTTGCATACCTGTAATAAATCCTTAGTGATATGCAATTCTTTTAATACTTTTTTCGATTTGATTTGCTGTGAGTTTATGTCCAAATCACTCCCTTGTAGTATTCTATAAGGTAAATTTTAATTTGGGAGTCAACAGTGCATAAATGATAGTTAAGGTCAAGGAATAAAAGTAAACTATGGTGTTTGATTTTAATCCAAGAAAAAATAGTAAACAGATTAATAGCATCACTAATAATAATAGTGTCTTACATTGTTGAGTGGTTTTTTTTTTTTTTATGCCAAGCAATGTTGTAAGTAGTTTAAAAAGTATTTACTCCTTAAAAATGCACTATTCATTTCTATTATGTTTATGCCCATTTTACAAATGAGCTAAGATTGAAATACAAGCAAGTTAATTAACATTCCTGGGAACTGGGCTTTAGATACAGATTGTTCCTTTCCGGCCCTCATAATACTAACAATTATAATTTTGTCATAGACTGAGAAGAACAGAAAACTGAGGCCTGAGCTTTAAGAAAGAGATTTATAAGTGGATTATCAAGGGGAAGAGTATAAGAAAAAAATTAACTTTAGATTTGGAGGAAACGTAGGAGAGAATAGAGACCAGAAGTTTTGTATCATCTAAGCAATAAGCTGAGAAGATATCAATTAATATTTTATTAATAAGATTTTTTTTTGCATCATATTATTGGACCATAAAGTACCTATGTATCATGCTCTGGGAGGTCAGTGAATTTATCCTTCACACATTAACACTTTCAGCATTCACGTCCTTACTGCCAGAGAATGACCAAGCAACCTCGAATTTTGAATTTTCGCATTTTCTTCCTTTTTCTTAAGTGGTAGTGAGAAATCAGCAGCAGGTGTCTAAGTCAGCTTCATCAAAATACAAAAGGGTACTTCATTGTCATTAGAGAAGACAGTCAGCCATGACTAAGCCATCTGTCCTAAGAGTTTACATATGCAGAATATTTAACTTTTCCAACTATGTAAAAATGTAAGATAAGAAATGTATTATCATAAAAATATTGGCAAAACATATGTTAAATGGTCAGATAATTGAGTTATAGTCATCTTAATGGTTTTCTCAGTTGCCATTTGAAAAAGCAGAAAAGAATGTGTGAAATTTTGTAATATGCTCTTTAATCCACATATAGGGTGAGAAAAGGCATGGAGAATGTAAAAGCTATTATAAATAAAGGAGACAGTAAGAATCTCAGAATATTTCACAAGCTTATAATTATGCCTCTGAGGATATTCTGCCAATCAGCTACTTAACTGTCTTTGGGGAATACTGCTTTGCTTTTAAAAAATATCACATAAAGTTGCTGAATTGCCTGCTGTATTAGTGGAGAATGGATTAGTGGGAGGGTGGCGGGGGTGGCGGGGAGAGAAACAAATACTTTAATTGCCTGATATTTCCAGAGGTGGGTTGGTTCCTGGAAGACCTGGAATATGGATCAAAACCCCAGCTATCCTAGAGAGTACTTGACTTTTCTTCAGTGGAGAAGATCCTTAAAAAAAAAAAATGATCTGATTCAACAGTGGTTTCCTCTTCCTCTTTTTAGTAGCAAAATAATTTAATCTAGGGCATCTGAACTTAATCTGGCCTTCTGGGTACTGTCTGTACTATGGCTCAACAACTCTAACAAACCAGCAACATATTTATTAAATAACAAGCAATATGCAGTACCCTTTTATAAGAGCTATGGGCACATAACATAAATACAATACTATAACATTACTAGATATCACAGTATTATATAATAACTTAAAATTTAGATTCTAAATAAAGGTGGGAAGACAAGACATGCATATAAGACATCAAAGTAATAAGGCAATTTGTGATTCAGTGCTAAAATTGTGGTTTATCTTATAAAAACTATCAAAGTTTAGAAAAGGAAAACATCAATGGATGCTGGAGTAATGGAGTTAACAGCATGGCACAAGATTTGGACCTTGAATTCTGGAACAAAATTTGCACATTGGTGCTGGGCCTCACATGAAATGTCTGTTGCTTATATTCCTGTGATTATCTAAAATAGTTCAATTTAGTTCTTTCAACATCCTTTATATGGGTGTGTTCTTTGGGGTGCCTGTTTTATTTGAGGTGCATGTCTGTATATGTTGTGTTGTTTGGGGAAGTGGATGGAAGTCAGACAAACCTGACTTCATATCCTGGAACTGCCAGTTATTCGTATGATGTTGAGAAAATTATTTCAATTCACTCATTCTCTTTTTTCTCTCATATTTATAAAGAGTGAAACATTTCTTCCAAGGATTTTTGTGGATTAGATATGATCATGTTTAAGCATTTAACATAGTACTTGGAAAATATTAAACCCTCAATAAGTGGGACTTGCTAGTATGTGTGCCAAAAAGTGAAAGAAAGCAATTTTCCATATATATTGTGGATTTTTTATGGTGGCCTCTCTGTCATCACTAATATGAAAATCAAGGGAAATGAATCTTGAATTCAATCTGCAAATCAAATTGACTATGATAATGTAAAGTAGTTTCAGCATCTTCAAAATTAGCACATATTCACTAGACAATATATGAAGGAGCTCATTTTTAATATCATAATTTCTAATGTATTATATTTGACTTAAGGTGTAAACCATGTCAATAATGCTTTTTGAAAATTAATCATATAGTGTTTCTGATGTTAATAAATAACATACCTGTATATGTATAAAAACACATTCATTTATAGGTAGATACTAAGCAATTCTTTCATAATCTCTTTGATGTTCAAAGTATAATTTGATCAGACAAATGCAAATTACTCATTGTTATTCTTTCCAAAGAGGTGTCGATGTTATCTGGCAAAAAAAAAAGAAATACAATTTCTGTAGTAAGGAGCCTTTTTTGTCATGCTTTATATATATATATTATTTAAAGTTTGAGCTAGTTCCTACTTTTGCTTTTGTTTTATATTCATAGTGAAGTTTTTGTAGCTCCCAAGATGAGAAAGCACTGATTAGGATACTATACCTAGCTGGAGCATTTTAAAATAACTACCTATTTCTATTTCTTTAATGCTGACTTGGACAAGTTTGTTGTCTTGTATTGATTTTTCTTCCTATTTAAAAATTAATTGCTCCTGGGAAAAATACAACAAAAACATCCATGAAGATGTTAAAGTACAAAGTATAAGAAATGTCAAAAGCCAGATCTTTTATTTATAAAAATTGATTTCTCAGCCAAGGAACCAAATACCTGTGTTACAAACACATTTATGTTTAGGAACTTGGATATAAACAAAATTTTATTTCTTTCAGAAAAGGAAAATTTTTTAGCCAGAATTAATAAAAAGGAAGTAAGAATTTGGAAAACTTGTATGTATTCATATTCTGTGATTTATATTTCAAATCTGGACAAATTTAATGTTAGATGTAAAAACAAAAATCTAATTCAGATATTTTGTAGATAAATAGTGTTTATAAAATGCTTTCGGACTTTCACTCTTGAAAAAGTTTTTGAGAACTAGAATTATTATCATTCTTTAGAAAATACTGTTTCTTATTGAAAAATTAGCATTTCTTAAACCTATTTAGAAAATCTAAAGCAATATGACAAGTATATACAGTAGAGAACAAGCACAAGACATATATCTGTATTAATACTAAGAGTTTAACATGAGGATATATTAAGGTAACAGTACAGGTAGAAATTTAGAAATGCAAATATGTAGTGTTATGGGATGAACGTGTGCCCTCCCCCAAATTCATATGTCTAAGTCCTAACCCCAGTACCCCAGAATGTGACTGTATTAGGACATAAGGCCTTTGCAGAAGTAATTAAATTAAAATGAGGTCATTAGTATGAGCCCTAATCCAAATGACTGGTGTCCTTACGAGAAGAGATTAGGACACTAACCACACACACATTGAGGGTCAACCATGTGAGGACACAACTAGGTAGCCATCTTTGAACGAAGAAGACAGGCCTCAGAAGAAACCAAACCTGTTACCACACTAATCTCGGGCTTCCTGCCTCCATAACTATGATGAAATAAATTTCTGTCGTTTAAGCCACCCAGTCTATGTTATTTTGTTATGGTATCCTTAGGAAACTAATACAGACAGGTATCTAAGTACCTTGATATTAAAATTATGGTTCTTAGAAACTCTAGTTGTAGTATTCCTTATAAAAAATGTCCACCTCTATTGGAGTATTGGACAATTGTAATAAGCCATCATTTCAAAGAACATATCTCTCAGAGATCATCACTTATCTTTCCAGACTTCTAGGAAATTTAGTGTCAATGGGCTAGGCAGAAGAAAAAAAAAGATTATTAAATAAACAATCATTGATTGAATATTTCTGTTTTAGACAATCTGGAAGATATATAGATAGGCTCATTGATATACCTAAAGAGCTTACAAACTAGTAGCAGTGATAACCTCTAAATACAAATAACTATATTATGAGCCAAAATATGCTCAAAGCCATATGAAAGGTCCATGCAGATATAGAAAATTCTATGGAAAAAAACTTAATCATTTGTGTTATCTGTTCCAAAGGGCAGATTAAGGTCACCTCCTTGGAGAGTGGACATTTTAGCTGGATTGTAAAAAATGAGTAGAATTTTTGAAAGGGGATTTTTAAGCACAGATTACATTTTATACATTAGCAATGCATAAACAAAAGTATATTCATGGAAAAACCTATCTCACATTTCTCTCCATTTCTGATAGAACAACATAACCCTTTTTCTGTTCTTTTCCTTTTCTGGAGCACTCGTCTTTTCTTCACAAAAGAATATAAGTTAGATTTGAGAAGCAGGTAGACAGTGTGTCAATTTAACATCTAAGAGCTGTTGGACTGGTATATTAGTTCAACAGGGGGCTAAATGTTGCCATAAAATTGAATTGTGTCAGGCATACCAATGCCTCAGAATAATCAGGTCCTAAGCACATTAAATTACTTCTTTGCTGTTAGATTTGAAAGATACCATCAGGTTTATAAAAAACTTTGAGTAATAAGAGTATATGGTGGTTTTACAAATATATTTGCTCTACACTTTGGTTAGGAAAATTGATTTTGTTCATCATTGCTTTTTGCTTGAGCCATGATAAATGACAAAAGAAATATCTTCTAAAACTTTAACTTCCAATAACATAAATAATGTCCTCCCCACCAAATAACCCCCCACTATATGTAGGGAAGAAATTATAGTTCACGCAATATTGGGAAGATTCTTGTTTCAGATACTGAATCTACACACACACACACACACACACACACACACGTACACGACTACTTCTTGTTCTTTTTATACATGTAATGTGTGTAATTTAGTGTTCCATATTATCAATCAGTAACATAGTTACTGTCTTCTTCTGTTTTGTAGAGACTGATTTTTACTTGTTTTTCTTCATTATATAATCCTCAACAAAGTTTGTTATGTGCAGCAGGTTCATATGGTACTATGTACAAAAAAAGTTTAGGGATTGTTATAAAATACAATTATAATTTATTTTTGCTTAATAATTCTTGTTAAATTTCAGTCACTCAAACAAGTTAATATTTTACTGATCCTCTGGTACAGGGAAGATGTTAGATATAACTACTTATTTTTCTATTTTATAGTTACCCAAATCCTTTCAAGTTGAAATAATAATAATAATGTTATTTTACTCAAAATTCTTATACTTGTATACATTAGAGATATTCGGAATGCAAATATATAAGATAAAAAAGAAACAATAATAGAGTTGACTATCTTTTGTTCTTCATGTGAAGAAAGCAAGTTTCCAATTTCTCTTCTGGAATTGGAAATTAAATTAACTAAGAATGGATTTGTATGCGGTGAGCATTTGCCGTAGTTTTTGCTATGGCAGACTTCTGTCCACCCCAGTCACAGCCTGAATTTTTAAGTTTCCATCAGAAGCTTTGGGAACTTCATAGATTCAGGAAGTCTGGTAAGTCTGGTGTGTGGGATGCAAAGGAAAATTGAGGCTAATTCAAATGGTGCATGAAAGAGAAACAAACACCACTTCAGTTCTTCGTTAATTTGCCATTTCCACACTTATGTAAAAAGTTGCCATATGACATTTAAGTGTAATCTTTTAGCAATTTTTATGCCATTTTGGAATGCAAGAGGGTACACGTAATTAAATATCCAACACATTTTTCCCTCTGACAATTCCGAAATAATGCCATTTCAAATCAGCTTATTGTTTGTCTTGTCAATATGCTCAGGCTAGGAACAATATGCTAGGAGCAACATTCAATTAGATAGTCCTATATTCAAGGAGCTTGTACGTATGTGAAAGGACAAAGGAAATGGAAAAGACAATCAAATTCATATATATATATTTTTTTCTTGACTATTATTACTGTCTTAAGGCTTTATCCAGAACTTCAGCTTCATTGACTTTAAAGCAGTGGCTGTCAAGTGCAGGAGATCTTGCACCCTTCAGGGGATATTTTTGGAGATATTTTTGATTGTCACAACTAGGAAAAGGATGCTACTGGAATTTAGTGGGTAGAAGCCAGGAATACTGCAAAACATTCTACAGTACCCAAAACAATCCCCCCATGTCTCCAACAAAATATCCAGCCCAAAATCTCAGTAGTGCTGAGTTTATCTGCTTTAAAGAAAGAAGTAACTTTTGAGGACAGAGAATGACACAAAGAAGTAGTTGTTCCCAGTTCTTTCAACTATTCTGCTTTGGATGCACTGTCATCTTAAACAAGTCATTTCCCTTCCCTGGTCTAGTTTTCTTGCTTATGAGGTAAATCTTTTTATTTAAGAGGATCTGCTAAGAGCCCTAAGTCTATAAATCTTGCAGAATTCATTTACATTTCTTTTATTTTTTAAGAGGGAAAAACATAAGAGATGATTTTAAGACATTGTTTAATTAAGTTATTCAAGTTATAATCATTTTTAAGTTATAGTGTTGGAGAAACACCAAATATATATTCATCAATGCAGAGATACAAATGTGATTCATATCAGTCACACTTATATGCACTAACAATGAACTATCCAAAAAAGACATCAAGAAAACAATCTTGTTTACAACAGCAACAACAAAAATACTTAGTTATAAATTAAACAAATAGATATCCAGTGTTCATCAATTAGAAGAATTATTATTGTTAAAATGTCCATCTACCCAAAGCAATCTACAGATCTAATGAAATCTCTATTAAAATTCAAATGGTGTTTTTCACAGAAATAGAAAAAAATCAATTCTAAAGTTCCTATGTAACTACAAAAGATCTCAAAGAGTTAAAGCAGTCTTGAGTATGAAGAACACTGCTTCCTGATTTTAAAATATATTACAAAGCTATAGTAATCAGTGGTATAAAGATATATACATAGACCAATAGAATAGACAGCCTAGAAACAAACCCACACATATATGGTCAACTAAATTTTTGACAAAGGCACCAAGAATGAGGAACGATTAGTGCTAGAAACTAATAGCCACATGCAAAAGAATGTAATTGGACCCTTATATTATAACACACACACACACACACACACACACACACACACACACACACAAAACTCTTAAAATGGATAAAAGACTTAAATGTATGACTGGAAACCACAAAACTAGTAGAAAGTGGGAAAATCTCCTTGATATTGGTCTTGGATATTTTATTTTTTTTTTGGAATTGACACCAAAATCATAGGTGATAAAAGCAAAAATAAGCAAATGAATCTACATCAAACTAAAATGTTTTTGCACAGCAAAGGAAATCATCAACAAAATGAAAGGGCAACCTACAGAATGAGAGAAAATATTTGCAAGCTATATATCTGGTAAGGGGTTAATATCCAAAATATATCAGGAACTCATATAACTTAACAGGAAAAAGAAATTAAATAAATGGGCAAAAGGCCTAAATAGACTTTTCCCAAAGAAGTTATACAAATGACCAACAGGTATATGAAAAGATGAATGATCAGAGAAATGCAAATCAAAACCACAAGGAGATATCACCTCATACCTATTTGAGTGCTATTATATATAAAGTCAAAAGATAAAAAGTGTTGGTGAAAATGTGGCTAAAAGGGAACCCTTGTGTACTGTTGGTTAGGATGTAAATTGGTACAGAGCCATTATACAAAACAGTATGACGTTTTTTCAAAAAAAAAAAAAATAGACCTACCATTAGATCTAGGAGTCCTACTTCTGGTATATATCCAAAGGAAATTAAATCAGTATCTCAGAGAGATATCTGACGTTTCATGTTCATTTCAGCAATATTCATAATAGCCAAGATATAGAAACAAGCTAAGTGTTCAGTGACAGATGAATGAATAAAGAAAATGTAGTATATATAAATTGAATGGATTCAATCTTTATAAAGAATAAAATCCTGCTATATCCAACAACATGGATGAACTAGAAGGACATTATGATAAGAGAAGTAAGCCAGACACGAAAAGATAAATATCACTTGATCTCACTTATATCTGGAGTATGTTCTGGAGACCTAATGGTCAGCATGGTGACTAAAGTTAATAATAACATATTACATACTTGAAATCTGCTAAAAGAGTAGATCTCAAATATTCTCACCACAAACACACACAAAAGGTAACTGCCTGAGATGATGGTTCTCTTAATTAGTTTGATCATGTTAATCATTTTACAGTGTATACCAATGTATGTCAAAAAATCACATTGTATACTTAAATATACATAGTTTTATTCATCAAAAATAAATAATTAAATGTGACTCACATTTTGTTTTCATTAATGTGCAAGAACCGAAAGAAGCTTGAAAATAGAGGAGTTAGTATTCACACTTTATATATGAAATAACTGCAGTAATATGGTCTATTAGTTTTTGAAATAATATCACTAACCTTGTCTAATGCCTCTCGATCAGACAAGAGCTTGTGGCATATCACCAAAAACAAACTCCTTTTAAAATAACTTGTTTCAATTCAAGTTAATCAGTAGCATCACAGAATATATCAGTGTTCATGTTGTAAAATGCATTTGACTTTACAATTAAAATCTGAGTCCAGAAGATTTTATAACCTCTTTTCTGTCCCTATTAAATGAACACATGTCTTTGAAAGCTCTCGCTGATGCTCAGATGTTATAATTCGAAGACACTTTCTCTGTAATTTAGTTGTATGTGCTGCTAAATGTAGACCAAGATCCATAATGTGTTTATATCTTTTAAAAAATAATTATAGGAATTAAAGCTGTTACAAAGTAGAATTTAAAATTGTCATACATTCCTGAATAATAGACACTTGATTAAATACTACTTTGGAATTTCATGCCCTTGCATGTCCCATTTTTATGTTTTACACTTCTAGAATGACTTTATATTATAGATTAAGATTTGCTAGGGAAATATATTAAAAATAAAATAATGCTGTAACTAGATTTTTTTTCTTCTAAGATTTGAATTGTTGAAGTTTGTCATTTAGCTGTGATTTTTGGATTTTATTAACTATGTGTGCTTTTACTATTAAAGCCAATAATTAAAAGTTGAACTGATACATTAATGTGGAAGAGTTTTTAAGACATAGCACTTAAAAAATGAGGTTTGCTGCTATGAAAATATAAGTCCATTTTAAAGTGTAGATTTTCAACAGCCTGTGGAGTATTGGCAGGAGGTGAAACATCAAGTCCTTTAAAGTTATTTTGAAGCAAGAAACTGCAGGCTCAGTTCACATATATACTTATTTTTTGATAGTTCCGAATCTTCATTTCTTTTTATATAAAATTCACATAGGCCTCAAAACCACTTAGGTCATTTCATGGTTTTGAAGGACAAACTTTATTTTTTTTTTCTTTTATTTTATAACAAACTTTGGACATGAGCATGGTATTTGTGGTTTTGATATATTTCTAAAAGAAACAATGATAAAATCAGCAGTTATAATTTTTAAAAGAAAAAATAATTATCGTGTTTGCCATTTGTTTGTCTTAAAAGTTATGACATTTCGTATAAGTTACATTTCCTAATTAAGTGATATTCTCAGTCAAAAAATCAATATGATTTTTTAAAAATAAACTTTAAGAGGTTTAAGTATGTAGGAGAAGTGAACAATCATTATAAAAAACAATACTATCCTATTTACTATGTGATTAGTGCAGCATCATAGAATTTTATGTCTGCATATATACACTAGAAATATCGAAGGAAGCAAAATATAGCTCATAATGAATTATTGGTTCCCTTAATGGAAATTATATTGTCAGTATAGTTTATATTTCAAGGTTAAGGTTAATGACTACCTTGGAAAAAACAAAATTTTTGTTTAATAATTTATTGAGTCAATAAATTATAAAATTGGCTGGTAGTTTACTTGTGTTGAAGATGTATGCATTTCCGCCCGTTCTTGTGAGTTAATAGTATTTAGAGAAAACCAT
This sequence comes from Pteropus alecto, assembly GCF_000325575.1. NCBI lineage: Eukaryota > Metazoa > Chordata > Mammalia > Chiroptera > Pteropodidae > Pteropus > Pteropus alecto. Next base: position 6,775,479 of record NW_006494610.1, read on the forward strand.
AGAACTAGTTATGGTTAAAGAGAAAAAAGCTTGTTAGTGTCATAGAGACTAAAACATATATGCTGAAAGGGAAATTATTAATAAGAAAACATGTAGTAATGCATCTTATATTACCTTGGTTTTGGTGTACTGCAAATCTGTTGATATATTTGCTACAAAGATTCATTTCTAATATTAATAATACCCAATCCAACAGTTCAACACACACACACATACACAATGTTAAATGCTTCCTACATGTTTTAGGCTCTACTAAGCTTTGCCTGGTGGCCTAAGATGAAAGTACCTTCTCTGTTTAAGAATCTACTAAAAACTATTAGAATTAATAAATGAGTTCAGCAAGGTTGCAGGATCAATATCCAATATGCTTATCATTTTCTCTCATATAATGTAACTGCTTGTGATTCTGGTACTTGATTAAAAAGAAAAAGATTTTCTAATTAGTAAAAGATGTGTGATTCAAGCTATTGAAAATAAAACCCCTGGAGTTCCACTTTTGACATGATAGCATGTGGAGCTCTGAGGATCTGCTACTCAGTGAGACTGGTAAAAAATATGAAAAAATAACCATTTAAAATCTCTGGATATTTCCCTATGGACATCCAGCAAATGAAGAAACATTATTTAAGAAATCTACTAAATCTTGGTAAGAATTGGGAGAGTCCGTGGTATAAGAACCAAGACCCTCACCTCACCTTCTACCTCTCTCTGCTCATTGAGGTGGAAATTCCGCTGGGTACTGGTACAGCCAAGAAAACAGGACTCCCTCCCACCTGGGCTCCTAGTCAGAGGGTTATCTTTCTGGAAAGGGCAGGACCTCAGCATTTCTCATTCTGCCTCAAGCTACCTCTTATTGAAGCTAAGTTCCAGGCCACTGTGGCTGAGAAGTAGTGGCTTCCTTTTAGTGACCAGCCCATCACTCCTGGGATAGAGGCTCTGCCTAGGGTGAGGCACCACTGAAAATACTGGAGCCCTTCTTGTCCTCACCCAAGATCATGGCACAGAGAAAGGAAAGCCAAAGAGACTTGGGAATCTGCAGGACAGAAATGGGGAAGAGTGACAGTTGGGAGGAGACTTCCTGAGGTCAAAACAGGTTTCAAACACTAATCTTGGGAACCATTCCATGAAAAGAGCCCAACTTTGATTAGATCAGGCTGTGAAACAATTGGTGCCCCAGGGTATTGTTGCAAACAGAAGAATCAACTGGCAATTAGCGGAGTGTAACAGCTGGGTGTGATCTAGGGGAAGAGAATCAAAGGGAGCCCAAACCAATCATCCCAGGGTGACTGTCAGCATGCCCAAGGTAGTGCTCCCTGAGGAGCAACATAAGAGGCATCACAGTGCAGGCAAGGAAGGGTGGGAGAATAAACTTTATTAAAATAATCAAACCAGTCAGTAAACAAGTAAATAACAATCGCAGAATGGTGACCGTTACTCAGATTTGCTATAATATCTTGACTAAAAGTTTCAGTGTCTAACAAAAATTATGAAACATGAAACAGGAAAATATGACCTATATTCTCAGACAACATGATGATGTATTTTAAAATCCTAAAGAATCTACTACAAACTATTAAAACTAATAAACGAGTTCAGCAAGCTTTCAGGATCAAAAGGCAATTTTGTTTCTATACACTTGCAATGAAAAATCTGAAAAGAAAATCAAAACAAGTCTAGAATAACATCAAAAAATAAAATACTTAGAAATAACAAAACAAATACCAAATTTATGCTTGAAAACAAAGCAATGTTTGAAAGACTAAAGAAGATCTAAATAAATGTAACGACATTTTATGTGTTAAATTAGAAGATTTAATATTGTTAAGATGGCATTACTACCTAAAGTAATCTAGTGATACAGTGCAATTTCTATCAGAATTCAGTTGCCTTTTTTTGTGGAAGGGACAAGATGATCCTAAAACTTGTATGCAATTGCAAGTAACCTAGAATAGACAAAACAATCTTGAAAAAGAAAAACAAAATTGGAAGATTAAGTCTTCCTGATTTCAAACTTAATACAAAGCAACAATAATCAAGACAGTATGATACTGCCTAAGATAGATATATAGGTCAGCGAATATAATTAAGAATCCAGAAATAAACTCATTTGTCTATGGTCAACTACTGTTTGACAACGGTGCCAAGACGATTCAATAGGGAAGAATAGTCTTTTCAGCAAATGGTACTGGGACATCTGGATACACACCTGCAAAGGAATAAAATTGGGCACTTTCTACTATATACAAAAATTAGCTCAAAATGGATCAAAAAACCTAAATGTAAGAAAAAAAGCAAAAAAAAAAAATCTTAGGAAAAAACATAGGGGTGAATCTGCATTTAGTCAGATTCAGCAGTGGATTTATAGATCTGACCCTAAAAGCAAAGGCAATAAAAGAAAAAATAAATTGGACTTTATAAAAATGTAAAACTTTTAAGATCCAAATCACACTATCAAGAAAGTGAAAAAATGATCCACAGAATGGGAGAAAACATTTGCAAAACATATATCTGATAAGGGATTTGTACCAGAATATATAAAGGACTCTTCAAACTAATTAAGACAAATAACACACTTAACAATATGCAAAAGATCTAAATAGACATTTCTCCAAAGAAAATATACAAATTGCCAATAAACACATCTTATTTACCAGGGAAATACAAATCAAATTTCAATGAATACTATTTCTAGGATGGCTAGAATTAGTCAGAAAATAACAAGTGTTATTGAGGATGTGGAGAAATTGCACCAATCACTAATATACTGCTTTTGTAAATATAAAATGGTGACATCCCTTTGGAAAACAGTCAGTTCCTCAAATGGTAAACATAGAGTTATGATTCAGCAATTCCACTCCTACATATATACTTAAGAGATGAAAAATATAGATCCACACAAAAACTTGTACAACAAATGTTTGTAGCAACATTACTCATAGTAGCCAAAAGTTGGAAACAACCCAATGTCCACAGATGGACGAATGAGTAAACAAAATATGATATAGCCATACAATGGAATATTATTCATCCATAAAATGAAGTCCTTATACATACTAAAACCTGAATGAACCTCGAAAACATTATGCTGAGTGAAACCAATTACAAAAGACAACATATTGTTTTATATTTGTGAAATTCGGCGTAGTCAAATCTGTAGAGAAAGAAGGTAAAATAGTGATTGCTTAGGGGTGGGGAGAGAATGAAGAATGGACAAAATAGGGTGATAATTAGATATGGAGTTTCTTTTTGAAATGATGAAAATAATCTAAAATTGCTAGTGGTTTTATTCACATAACTATGAATATACTGAAAACCATGAAAAGTATACTTTAAGTCGATGAATTCATGTTATATGAATTATATCTCAATAAAGCTGTTATTTAAAATGTCCCCTCTTCACACCTCTACACTTTAACTAACACAGAAAGTTTACTCAAAATTTAAATCGAAATTCAGTGAATTGTAGAGAGAATCAGCATTATTTGGCAGCAGTTAATATGCACTTTACCCTTCAATAGTCCCAAAAGAAACAGTGACTACCATAAAACAATTTGTAGATTAAAAAAGATTTATAATTGATGAATTATAAGTTAAGTAATTTTTAAATAGAAATAAACACATATTATTATTTCAATAGCTGCCACTCTTGAATTTTTCTGGATGATTTTTTTTTTTTTAAAGGGTATCATGAGAAAAGTCAAAGGAAACTGGAGCTCCAGGATATGGCTTTCTTTTTTCTTTACTATAAAACAAGTCAGAATTGATATCCTATTTTTGAAAGTTATGAGTTAGAGGTATAATTTAAAATATAATGGCTTCTTTCCCTTTTGTCTATTTCTGACCCAAAAGCACATTGCTAGTTCCCTCTTGCTATCCATCAAAAATAAATAGAGGGCACTTTCTGATGTCCATTAAATCTGGTTCTCTAGCTCAACGAGCTCCAGTAGAAAATCATATTTCAGTAATAAATCTTTCAAATCAATTTCTCTCTAAATATATTAACACTTATACCATCATATACTTTGTTCTTATAATGTGGTAATAGTCTGGGTAGCTATTGGAAAATCTCCTAATAAGAAAATGATATGGAAGAAAACTATTTTAAAAGCACATTTGGAAGCCAGGCTTCTCTCAATAATAGTGCATTAATCTTAATGTGGCCTAGCAACCTGCTTTAGTTTGGTCACAAACAGGTTTACTCAACTGTCAAAAAAGGTTTGTTTTGTCAATAAATAATAAATAATATTATTTCACTTTTATATTTCACTTTTTTCAAAATATTTTTCTGTTTACCTTTCTTCAACAACAGTGGAATAGTATCAGAGTTCAATGTCAACTTCGTTTACTCTCCATTTCTTAGTACTGTTTAACCAATATAGCATTGACCCCATAAATCATCAATGCCAGACTAGGAAGTAACTTTGAAAAAAAGGACACAGTGCCCATAAAGTTATTTGTCCATGAAGAAGCAGCCTTGGAGCTAAGAAGCAGTAGGGGATAGAATAGAAGCAATTACAATAGTAATGACTGTAGTAGCAATATAATTAGCAGCTGTGTCAAGGGTAATAATTTGCAGACATTATGACAATGGAGAGTTGGTATCTCAGAGAACTTCCCACTCTCTCACCTCCCCAAATCATTAACTGTCCTATATTCAGATTAAGACTGTTGTGACAAGTACTGGAGCCTTAAGAGAATGAGTCGCTATGCTGAGGTCGTCCCCATAGTACATTTCAGAGTATTTACATCTATGGTTATAATGATGCAGGTGAGGACAAGTGCTTTTGTGATAACAAAAGGAGACAGAGGAGAAGTGAAGTTTGAGAACCACTGTGCTAAAATGTTTTATAAGATGTGAAGGTCACTTCACAGATTGGACATTAGGCATTATTTAGGAAGCAGTGGGGTATAACAGCAGTGGGCAGTGAGTCTTAGAAAGAAAGGAATTAGGACAGGACCTCAGTCCCCACAAACAGCACATTGGGTAGGAAGGCATGAATTCAGAAAAATACATAGTTATAAGAAGCAATATACAGAGTCAAATAAAAAATATTTTGGCTCCAAATAGAGATATATAACCTTCAATAAGCTAGAACCCTTATGCCTCAATAATAATGTTGTAATAATAATGGTGATCGAAAATTTAATTAATTAGAGACAACTCTCAAAATAAGCCTGGCTCAAAGTAAAGGTAGATGTTAACTCACATTATGATTTTTATATTATTAAAACTGTGATATATTTGGGGATTCCTAAATTATAATTTTTTAAAAGTTAAAGTTATGGTTCTCATGTAATATAAAATAAACATATGTCTAAGATTTTTAAAAATTAATTAATGAGGTTACAAAATGTCAAAACTGGGTTCAAAGGAGATTTTGGAAGATGAAGTCTATATAATCTGTCAAGAATGCTGAAATATTTCTAATAGATGTAAATGTGGATAATATCCTGCAGAGCAATACATTGTAATATTTGGAGTTATCTTTTTATTAGACTAAAACTAACTGCATCTCTTCTGGGCAACATTTATTTATATTATTATAGATGTGAATCATTTGCATTATCTCCAAATAAGTATCATTTAAATTAATATTAATTTTCTACAAAATAATCTCTAGTCCTACAAAATTGTAAAAAAAAAAACCTAGTAAATAAATAGAAAGTTAATCAAAGATGAACCCCAGCACTACCCTGAAAGAACAAGCAGTAATTGATTTTACTTGCTTCCAGTTCTGGAATAATTTTTCTTGATGGATGTTTTACAAGAAATAATGCAAAAGCCAGGTTATTGCAATTGATTTACAGAAACGAAGCAGGACCAGAAAAAAAGGTGTTATGGCTAGTATTTATGAACCCTGGAGCATTATGAGCTTGCAGATGTAGTAAAAAATTAAACAAATAAGAAAGTGGTGTGAAAATTAAAGAGAATTGTTGCTAGAGCATCTGAATGAACATTATAACATCTAATGACATATATATTATGAAGGAAGATAACTATATCCTTAATCTGAAAATAATTTCATTATAACTGGTCAAGAGAAATTAATTGAAATGTTATCTTCAGATGTAGGACATTTACTTATTCAAAGTAAAACTCTAACCTAGCATCTAAGATAAATAAGGATTTTATCATGATGTCACTCATGGTGTAACATTTAGTGCATTTTTCTGTTATGCAAGTGGAATCAGCAAGTTTGAGACAAATACCTCAGCAAGAGGCTTTAAATTCTTATCATATGATAACTAGAAAATAAAACAGAAGTGTGGATGCTGCCTAAGCACACTAGCAAATTATATATTGAGTCACCAATATGGTCTGCATTGGACAATGATTTCAATATGGCATCTATATACGAAGATTAGATTGATGATTCACATATGTCAGAGACTTGGCTAGGAAGAAGCAGTACCTAACTGAATAATGAAATGAATAGTAATTCAATTAAAAATTTTTGCATCATTATGGGAAAGTTATATCTAACCATTCTTTTTTTTTTCTCAAAAGTATTTTGTAGTAAACAACTTGGCTCTTAGGGAAAAAATATAGACAAAATTTAGTTTATTTTTTAATGTGCATTTTTTATTTTCTGTCATGGACTGGAACAACAGATGATGGTGAGATGGTACTTTTGGTGGCACTTTTGACTTTTTTCTTCACTGTTGAACTCATTCTCAATTTATAGGAATTCAAATTAAACTTATTCAGCAAAACTTTATTGAGCAACTTGAATAGGGCTGCGTACTAAAGATAAATATAATACTATTTTCTAAGGAATTTACCTTTTTATCCGGAAATGAGCTAAATACAACTTCAAATAAAGGGAGAAGGGATATAGAAAAATCAATAATAGTCTAAATGAGCAATGGCATTGCAGTGGGAATATTTTGAGGAATTTGAACATATGGTGGAGAGAGGTATTTCCAGGGATTAGAATAAACAAAAATTGAAAAATAAAGGACAAAGTGACTAAAGAGAAGTATAAAGAATTATATGTGTTAAAAAGAAGAAAGATTATACTGGTATGGAAGGGTAGTTTTTTAATAGGTTTCATGGAGAGAACAATATTTAAGATGGGCATGGACTAATGGGTAGGATATAAGTGGCGTGTGATGGGACGATATTCTAAACAGGGACATTTAGGTAATATTCGAGGAATAGGTCACACATAGAGAAATGGCATAATAATAACGATACTATTTTGTCATATTGTATCCAACTTCCAAATGTTATTTCGTTTTGTTTAATCTGTACAATAACCTATTAGATAATAACATAACTATTATTTTTAGAGCAGTAAGCAACCTGGCTAAAGTCCAATAGCTAGTGAGGAGTTGGACATGTTATTAGTAGTTCTGTGTGATTGGCTTCATTGTCACTTAGCCGCATCTCAGGTTATTTAAAGTGTTACAGATGTTAAAACTTCATGATTTGACTCTTGATTATTGGATGAAGGGCAAAAAGAAAAAAGAGTAGTCAAAATAATTGCCTGTTTTTCATGCCTGGGAGATTTGGAAAATGATAGCGCTATAAATAAAGAGTTTTCATGTGGGCATGGTAATCAAGTTATTAGTAGGCCTATAGGGTATTACATCAAATAAAAATGGATATTTCTATCTGGAATTCAGGAGAGATCTCAGCTTAAGACAAACATGAAAAGGATAACAAGAGAATAAAATCTTGGAGAGTGCTAATGTTAAAAATAGAAAGAAGGGAGCCAATAGAGAGTAAAAGATTAGCCAGGATGAAGAGAGAGCCGAGGGAGCCTTGTGCTTTTGCATTAGAGAGAGAAAGAAAAGAGACTGTCATTACGGTGAAATATCCAGTACTCAAAGGATAATGAATTTGTCAATTGGGATACTTGGGGTGCCTCTTAAAACATCAGTTAGAGCTATCTGCTGAAAATAGAAGCTAAATTAAAGAGGAATAGGAGTGATCGGTTGATAGACAAACAGATGCAAGGGGCATGGGTGAAAAAGCTAAAACTCAGTTCTACTTCATATCTTTAGGTAATGGTCACAATTTAGTAGGTAAGAAAAATCAAAGTGAAAACTCCATATTATTCAAACTTCCACATAATAAACCCTGCAACTGAATTGAAGAAGTAGCTAATCAAATACAATAAAAAAAACTTGGAACTGTAGCAAAGAGGAGTGACATATCAAGGGTAGCCCTGAAAAGGGTATGAGTAAAGGGAATTACTGAAAAGATTATATAAAATTTGATCGTAAGCCTACTAAATGTTAGTGATTATCTTTGTTTAAAGGGACTTATTTTTTTCTAGTGGGTCTGAAATAAGGGTCAGCGTTTGTGTGTGTCAATGAGGCAGGGAGAGGGAGGAAAAGGTAGAAAGGAGAGAAGGAGGGGGGAAGGAGAGTGAGAGAGAGAAAGGAGAGGAGAGAATTGATTCATTGCCTTGAAGTCTGTTTCATTTTGTAGTATAGCTTTTTATTTCTTCTCTAATTGTTTGGTGATTTTTTAAAAAGAAAAGAAGACATTATAGATGCATTTAGGATCCGATTCCAGAGACTTTTCAGAAAGCCTTCGCATTTGTTCAGACACTTGATCTTAATTTTGCCATTTTGTTTCTCCTTGTAATAGGATATTTTATCAATTGATGATGGGAAATTTTCCCCGTATGGCATCCAGGATATTAGAAACTAAAAAGGGAGAATATTTGGAACAAAATTTTAAATAGTTTTTCTCCTAAATTTAAAAAGTTCAAAGAACTTTAGTATACTGTTTAGGGACTTTTAAGTAAAAGACCTTTAGACCTTTTTTATCTGGTACATGTTCATGCTCAGAGCCACAGGCTACTACTGGAAGATTATAGTTGCCTATTTCTAAAAGTGTGGTATGAAACAGACATTTAAAACATATGTCTGAATTTTAATTCATCAGAGATTGTTAAATTGATATAGTATGAGCTGTACATTAAATTTATAAAGCCCTTTCAAATAATTTTCCTCACAGTAGTTTCACTGTTAGAGCAGTTACTGTTATCTCTAATTTATAAGTATGAACATTGCAGCTCAGAGGAGCTGAGTGACTTTTCCAAAATCCTAAAGCAAGTCAAAAGCAGTGCTGGGGGAATAGATTTCTGCATGCAGTGTCTTCTGGAGCCATAGAGGGCCTGAGGAAAAAGAAAAATGTGTGTCCCTGTACACACTTATTAAAATATATCCAATTTTTTGAACCAAGTGGAAAAAAAATAATAGCTTAGATTTTTAAAAAACTGGCTGACTATATAAAACCCTGCACTACCTAGTCTGTTTCCACACCACTGCTTAAATTCGTAAACCTAGCCATTATAGGGCCTGGCAGAGACCAGAGGGAGCTATTGCAGCCTGGGAACCCTTGGGCTGATTGGGACAACTCCTTCCATTGCATAATAATGCAGGGTCATAAAACAAACGAACAACAACCACCTGTATTTAATGTTTTTATATTTTATTCATCATGAGGTTTTCTTCATTAATTTTGATTTTTAAAAATATTACATACCTACTGAACTTTAAATTTGCTCTGAAATGTGTTTCCTCACTTACATCACTCTAATCTCAGCCCTGCAGCATAGTTTTCTCTGTTATGCTACTCTGCAGTGTAAATTGCATAAAAGCAAAAGAGCCAGATATGGAGGCTGAAGAAATCAATGGCGAAGACTGATTTGCAGTTATTTTTAGAAGAAAGCTAATAGTTCATAGACCATTCCAGGTGTTCTCACTTGATCATACCTTTGCTCACATATATATACCTGACATATCTTTTTTCCTCTAGGCTTTTGATAACATCCTAGCATTTTTTTCAAGTTCCAGGTTAAAGGTACATTCTCTGTAGAACTTTCTTCACATTCAGACAAGATTAATTTTTTGTATCTCTCATCTAGATATGTGGATCCCTCTACTGAGCTCAACCATTGGGCTTATCAAATTGTATTAGAGTTTTGAATGTCAGTCTCACTCTACTAATTGTGAGGCTCTTAAAGCTGAGCTGAGTCTTTTCTTATCTGAGTATGTATCATTAGCACCTAACATGGTAACTGGCTCATGGCTAGTGAGCAATAAATGATTATTGAATGACAAAATGGTTAAGATGAGTCAACTCATAGGAATTACTCAACTGGATGCTTTTCTATCTCCTTAGTTTGAAGTGTATTCCAAAAAATAAAATGTTTCTAGGAACGGCTATTGAAATTTCAAGATTGAAAAACTGTAAGATTTCCCAGGCACCATGGTCTCTACTATCAATAACATTAATAAGTTAGAGAGTCATCAGTTAGCTCCCTACCTGTATCACTCTGACACAAGACATGTTTACTTAGTTTTTGAGTAAACTAGTTTTTGAGTAAACTTAGTTTTTGAGTAAACTTAGTTTTTGAGTAAACTTGGCCCCAAACTGTATTTGCCCTATTCTATGGTTCTCTAATTCCCAAATAAAATATCATATAGTTGGTTATGCGAAAAGTGTTTCAGGTGGGAAGGTTTATGGATAAATGGAGCAAACCATTAGAATATATTGTTGAATTTTGAATGTTTTAACCACACCTATTGGGTGTTTATTTAAAATTATTTCTGGATTGTCATATCGTCAGAGTCATAATACTATGAATAGCTCTATAATATTTTATTTTTAAGAATAATAACTTTTTGTCATGTTATGCAGCTGTAACTTTTATATAATAATCGGCAAAATCAATAAATGAGTAGATTTGGAAATCATGAATTACTTTGCTATTTTCTAATCTCAGCTTTTTATGTGCCATCAATAGTTTATGCTTAAAATTTGACATGCTTTATGACAGTAAATTTTGCAGGTCAAAATAGCTAGTAGTAACAATTTTGGAAAAGTGTGATTCTGAGATTTTGTATATGCGTTTTGCAGATGATATATATTTCATACCAAACAGATAGAATTAGGATAATGTCTCTAAGGGAGCAGTAAGACCTAAAATTAGCTTTCTATTTTGTCCTTAAAAGTTTTGGAGGAACAGATAAGCTATACCTTTATCTCATGTATTCAGACTTTCAGATAGTTCGTTCATGCTAGAGGCACTTAGAAGATATTGTGTTTCTTACATAAGGCAAATAAATCTGTTATAATCTTTGCCAATTTAAACAATTTGTACAGGCTTAAAAAAGGCCTACAGTTTGTTTTTACTCTATCAATCTAAGAGATGAGAATGTCTATATTGAAAGAAAATATAGACTCTTATGATAACAAATATATGAAAGATAAATGATTTTTCATTCATTCAACAAATATTCATTATTTACATGCTACCTGTCTTATTCATAATTATAGAAGATAGGATTTTCCAAAAATATTTATGGTGATTCTTAAACAATTCTGTGGGTTTCCAGTGAAACCTTAGCTGGTCTTGAAGAATAAGATCCTGATTTTTTTTATCTTTTATAAGTTGTCATTTTTTCTAGCTACATTCGCAGAAATCACTTTGCCTTTAGAACTGAATATTTGCATATGTGATTGAAAAATAATTATTTTATATACAAAATTTCAAAATGTTACTTATATAATTTTTTCTTGCTGGAATGCTTACAGGTCAATATAAAAAACTTTACACAAAACACACTGCAATTCCTTGCAGTCTTTAAGTGATCCTATAAATATATTTTATTTTTCCTATCTTGTGATGAAGATTATAATTTTATCTTTTGTATATTAACTCTTTATAGGAAAATTAAATAAAATATATGCCAAAGCACTTAAAATGAAACACTCTAAAAATTAGACGTCTTAGTCTTATTCTTAATCATATTTTTTTACCTTGCTTTATGCATACTGATCTTGCTCCAAATATACCAAAATGGGTTTTTATTTCATAGTCTGGTAATTATCAGAAAATGCAAGTGAGGGAGGGGAGGGAAGGAAGGGAGAGGAAGCAAGTTGGCAAAAGGGACGGAGTATCTCCTGAATTCATATTACATTCTAATAACATGCTTGAATTGTACCATATGTTTGCTCATTTCATTCTTAATATAGATTTAAGAAGTAACTTTTTCCATTATGTAGATGAAGAAACTGAGGGCCATAAACTTTATATAACTTGTCTAAGATCACATTGCCGGTAAATGGGAAAACAACTTAGATCTAGGGTTCTTTGGCTGGTGATTTCAGGCTGTTAGCTCTTCTCAGTGTCATAGTCACGGTGACATTAGTTAGGACAAATTGCTCAAGTGTTGTCCACTGTCAGCTAATTCTGCACCTCTATGAAACATGGGATGTAACAGAATGCCGTAATACATAAAAACATGTTTTTGTTGTTGTTTTTAATTCTTTCAGAGAAATCAATCATATAAGCACTTAGAGATCTAACTGGATCTTAGCAATTAAAGGTCTTCTTTGGATGTGTGCCATTTATTCAATAATTTTTGTGTGAAGGGCTAAGCTAATGCTTTCCAGTTTGTGAATAATTAAATAAGATACATTATCTAGACTAGTTTAAGTTATCAAATTTAAAAATTCTTGATTCATCTTAGTAAAAAGAAGACTTGAAACTACACTTGAGACTATTGTATTCTTCTCCCTCTTTTAGCTTCTTTCTCTCTTACCTCTGAGAGCTACACGAACATTTTTAACTGATAATGATTTTGAATTTCTGAGTCATTCTCAAGTACTTTTTTCCTCTGCCTCTTTTGAATTAACATATTGCATCTTTCCGATATTTAAATTTCTTTTACTGATGTTTCAATCTTTGCCCCAAAATCTGATTTTTTTACCCTTAATATATTCCATAGAAATAATGTTTTGAGATATATGTAAAAAACAGCTCACTGCTTCATAGAGATAAAGAGTAATAAAACCACTTAATGCCTAGTGCATAGAAATTGTTTATATAGTAAAAATGAGACACTTGGTTCTTCTACATTATAGCTTTGTGTCCTCCTATAATTTATCAAGGTTTTGTATGACTGAGAGTCCTTTCAATTGACTCTGAAGACTGACCTAGAACACCTGCCCATTGAACAAGCTCTTCTAGCAAAACAAATCTTATTATTAAAAATGTGCCAACATTGGATAGTCCATGTATAAGTTTATATTATTTTATTTTGTTTTTCTCTTATAGTCTCATCTTATTGTTAAACATTCATGATTGGAAGACCACCGATTACAATAGAATAAATGCAGTATATTAGATTACAAAATATAGGTTTTACACAGTTTTGCCTAAATAGGTTTAAAATTGAAACAAAAGAACCTAATTTTTTATTTCTGCTGTTCTTGTCTTACTCCACTCCTAAAAGATTTAAAATTCATTTGGTCTACTTAAGCTAAAATAGCTACACTATTTACAAGCAAAGGAAAACACACATATGTTGAGGAAACTAAAAATTCTTTGAGATTTTTTAACAGTTCACGAAGTTTACATTGACACTTTCATTTATTAATTCATAAATATATATACATGCACACATATACATACATTGATTCCAGGAATATTTATTGAACTGTATTCCATAGTAGATGTAAATTATAAGAAAGCAGGAAGCTCTCACATACCTTACTGTGTGCCAGCATTTCTACCTTCATTCTCAACTCCTTTATTTCACCTGCAAAGATGTATTTTCTACATTACTTAAATTTTAAAAATAGGAGTTTTCCTCTAATATGTATTCTAACAAAATTCTAGAGAAAGTAATGTTTAATATGTATTATACTTTTAAACTTGCAGTCAGTTTGTTGATGTTGCGGAATAGTTCACAAAGTGTACCCCATTTACCTCCCTGTTTTTAGGCTTCTATTTTTAAATTCAAAACCATTTATATAATAATAATAATAATAATAATAATAATAATAATAATAATAATAATAAAACCAATAAACCATTAACTCAAACTACAGTATAACCCCTCCCTGAAATTAAGGGGAAGTTAATATTTTTTTAATATTTATATGTTTGCAAGATGATTTGTAGGTCCCTACTTAAAACGGGGTTTATAATGGTTTTAATATACCCCTGTTAGGCACATTTTAAAACTAGGTAATTCTGTCAGATTAATTACAGCTCAAATACCAAAATACACCAATGCTTTCAATAGAATTCCAAAAATTGACATTTTTTTATCTTTTTTTTCTGGTTATAATATAAAAATGGTAGAAAATTTAGAAAATATGTAAAATTATTTAACTGAACAAAACCACTGTATCAAAATTAATTTCCTTGATGACGAAACTACTTTTAACATCACTATTTTCTTTATTCTTAACATTTATTAGGACATTCTGTATATATTTGTTATTCTCTACACATTTGTAACTTAATATTTTGTCTTTTTCACTTAACATAATTGTGCGGTAAACATTTTCTGTGGCATTAAAAACATTCTGTAAACATTTAGATACATAGATTTTATGTCAATGTATGACTATTTTGGAGCCCTTAACTTGCTTTCCATTTAGCTTTTTTATTAATAATACTGCTATAAACAGTTTTATGCATTTTGGAGTGTTTCATTAGGAAAGATACTTATAAAAGAAGAGTAAATTCAATTCATTTATAGTACATCTATCACATTCCAGAGTTCTTCATTTGGATTTATTTCTTAGCAAATTGAAATGTGTTGTTGAGAAATTTTCCCATGAAAATCTTATAGCTAATGTTATATCGTTAGTCTTTATATATTACATGATGTAGTACCCTGTCATCATATAGGATCTGTAACCGGGTTGTTTATAGTTTGTTTTTTAATGTCTCTTTTCTCTGAAAATGTATAAAAATGTTTTCTAGAATGTAGTGATACAGAAGAGTAATCAATCTGTGGCAGTAAATGTAATATATATTATATTACATATATTACAATGTAATATGTATTATAATATCTCCTCAAGAAAAGGATACTATAATAATAATTTTAAAATAAGAAATCTAGTTATATCTCTTTGCATTGATTTTTCTTAGAGTTCAGTGAACCTATCTGCATAATTGTGTCTTTTTCTGCTCCAGAAAGATAATGGCAAGTGTGTCTGTGATTATTACTACTGTTCCAGTTATACTGATTTCATTCTCTATAGAGTATTTATAGCTCTTTCATTTCATGTTTTTTCACTGTTCATCTTCATTTTCTTTCTTTGTCCTATTCAACTGCATTCTGGTAAAGTTCTTAATTTTTTTTTAATGTTTATATTTTCTTTTCTGGCATTGAAATAGAGTTTAATTCTATGACTGCATTATTAACTTACTTCAATTCTTCCTTTCCTCATCTATCTTCATTATCTCATAGGAGATATTTTTATATTCTGTCTTCCCTCTCTTACTTCATAAAAAGCATTTTTAAACATTGTATTAAATGTGCCTGTTTTCTAATTATTTCTTTCTTATTCTTTAATCGTTTTTAGAGTTCTATTTTTCTTCTGAGTCTTCAGAAAGATTTTTACCTTTTTCGTTCTTTAGACTTTCATAGAGCCAACATTTATTCACGAGAACAGAGCTTTTACCCACTTTAAGCCAGATGCGAACTACTCCTTCCTAACATAGTTTAAGCCAATAAGTAAAGCACAGGAATTGCCTTGGGCTCTGCACTCTGTTCTAGGATTGCTGGTTGAATGCTTCCTGCAGACTGAAAGGAAAGTTGATATGCAATTTTTGCAGCCTCCCAGTATCTAGCATACTTTTCAGTTAAGTCAGTAGTCGTTTCTATTCTTCTCACTTTAATCTACTCTATATAACACTCAGAATAATTTTCTTAATATTTACTTTCTTTATGATGTACATTACATTGTTCTACTCAGAGTGCTGCAGGGATTTTTCTCATTTAAGGATTACTTTCATATTCGTGAACCTGGCATGCAAAACCCTCTGCAATAGATCTATTTCTCAAACATCATCTCAATTCTACTTCTTTACCCTCTCCCAACTCTATCAATTGTTCAAACGATAACCTTCCTTTGAAGCCAAGATCAAAAGACATATTCTATAATGGCACAGACCTCTATATTTGCTTCTTAACATAAGCTTCCTAAGTAAATAGAAGAAAGCTATTACAGTCAATTAAAACACTATCAAAAAATAAGCAGCCCTATTCATTCTTTCTGTTTAAACGTTCACACACAAACTGACTTCTTACAGCAATTGAAAATACATTTTTAATCTCACTTCTTCAACCTTGATTCTAATTTCAGGTTCCCATTTTCATATATATTTTTCCCCCATTTTCTTCAACCTTTGTGTTTTATTTTATTTTATTTTGACATTTCCAGATTTTGGCAATAGTGCTAATTCTCAGTCAGTCCATCTGTTGTTGGGCCTCTAATAGTGGGTGTCCAACCTTGTGCCATGTCCTTTTTACATGAGGAACTCAGTGACTAGTGGGAAGAACATCACCTGCCTCCCGATGTTTGATTTTCTATCCAGGCTGTGCACGTTCATGAAAACAAATGTGGAGCTGGTGCTTGAATACTGCCAAGTTTCTGCATTTTTTTTTTTAAAGGAAATAGATGTAAGAATGTGTGAAATTTCAAAAATAAAAAGAATCTGTGAAGAACAATTGCGTGAAGAAAAGATTTTTTAACCTTAGCTATACAAAAAAGCATATGTTCTTTAGGATAATATAAAACAGTTATATTCTAGGACCTTTTCTAAGAACCTGTATTGTTGTGGTGGTGGGGAAATCAAACTTAAAAAAAGGAATTAATTCATAATGTGATAGAAGACTGTGATATATTTCAGTGCTAAAAAAATAGAAAGACAATGACTATGCATTATTTAGCTATTTCAAAATGGTTTGTTTATGGGTAACATTAATTTTATTTGGCCTGATTATTACATGCAAAAAATTCTAATAATATTTTGTTATAGATTATTGCCTGTACCATCTATTTATATCAGAAAACGGTATCTTATTTATAAAACCCACTGATCTTTTATTATTGAATTTCTTTATTTAAAAATATTTTTTAATTTCAAAAATGCAAAGTATTGTTTTACTTATATTTTATAGAAATAGATGAGACTAAATGGAACTTTGTAGAGTATATGCATAAAAGAAAGTAAAAAGAAAACTCATGTTGAGTTCACTTTCCACATGGAAAGGATGACTGGCCACCCCAAAGAGTGATTTTTTTTTTAATCTAGACCTAGCACTGAAATCCCAGAAATTTCATCTTCACAGGGACTAGAACTGGGGAGGTATTTAGAGATACTAACTGATTCTTACCAAGTTCACAGAAATATTTTGTATAAATTATATAATGTCGATTAATAGAGCATTTTATTAAATTGTAATGTCAATGAATAAGTTATTATGAGAAGCAATGTAGTGTAATATTTAAGAAAGATCAAAGCCTTAGGCATCAGATTGACTGGATCTGAATCCTGTTTCAGTGGCTGACTGACTATATGATCTCTAGCAATTACTATTACCCCTCAGTGCCTCAGTTTTCTCATCTGCAAAATGAGTATAATAACCTGGCATAGCTCACAGGGTTGTTGTGATGGGTTACAGAGTTAAGTCAGGTAAGGCACTTAGAATAGTGCCTATCTGGCACATAGTAACTGCTCAAAAAATGCCCCTATTATAATTATTGTTACTGTGAGAAACACAACTAAAAAGGGGCGGGATACTCACATCTTTTTTTCTGGCATTTTTCTCTCACTTTTGGGAAGCTAACAGAGAAGCTCTATGGCAATCTAAAGTTTGTTCTTTTATACCGGAATTAGGGA